>NC_092050.1:131384956-131663251 GCF_003086295.3 Arachis hypogaea
GGAATATTGAGAATTTCCTTAATGTTTACTCCTATGTGAATAGGCACCTGCCTTTTGAAGAAGATTCCTGATTTTTTCAAGTTTATAACTTGTCCTGATGGTATCCTATAGTTATTAAGTACTTGGATCAATTGGTATATCTTTTCTTCCATTGCTCCTGAAAAGATAATATAATCATAAGTGATGGCGTGGAAATCAGATTCTACACCAAAACTCACCGGCAAGTGTACCGGGTAGCATCAAGTAGTAATAACTCACAAGAGTGAGGTCGATTCCACAAGAATTGATGGATTGAGCAATTTTAGTTAGGTGATGAATTTAGTTAAGCAAATATTTGATGAATTGAGTGATTTTGATTGACAGAAGCTAAATTGCAAGTAATTAAAGATGCAGAATGTAAATTGAGCAGAAGAATAAAATGCAGAAGAGATAAATTGCAAGTAACTTAAAGAAAAAGAAAGTAAAAGAGCTGAAACTTATATTGCAATAAAAGTAAATTGTAGAAAATTAAAGTGCAAAAAATGTAAATTTCTGAATCTAAATTTGCTGAGAAATGTAAATTGCTTGAAGAGTAAAAGGAATTGGGTGCTGGGACTTGGAATTGAACAAGGAATTGCAAACTAAAGTAAATCAGAAAGCTCTTAGATGCAGGACTTCATATCTTGATCTCAGTAGCAGGAACAAAAATGGAAAATTTCTTCAAGAAATAAAATAGCAAGAGAATTTGAGTCAATTATGAAATCCTTGAAGAGAAATTGAAGATCGAAGAAGAGCAATGAGGTTAGAAAGCAGATCTAACTCCTAATTACTCTCTAGATCAAGCAGAAAATAAAATGCAGAAGAAAATGAAATTTTAAAACAGCAAAAGAAACTCATATCCAAATTCAATAGAATTCCTCAATCTCAATCCAAAAACCCAAAACAGAAAAGTAGAAGTTACAGATGAAAGAAATTGTAAACAGAAAACTAAACTCAGATTCAATACTTAGAGCAATTGAGAAGAGAGGTAAAAGATGATTCTCAAACTTAGAATCAATGAAGCTCTTTGGTGCACGAAATTGTGATCTCAATGACGCCAACATCTTGGTACACACAATCATAATCTTAATTCTTTGTCACAACTTCGCACAACTAACCAGCAAGTGCACTGGGTCGTCCAAGTAATAAACCTTACGTGAGTAAAGGTCGATCCCACGGAGATTTTCGACTTGAAGCAAGCTATGGTCACCTTGTAAATCTCAGTCAGATGGATTCAAAGGTTATAGAGTTTTAATAATTAAAATATATTTAAAATATAAAATAAAGATAGAGGTACTTATGTAATTCATTGGTGAGAATTTCAGATAAGCGTATGGAGATGCTTTCGTTCCATCTGAACCTCTGCTTTCCTACTGTCTTCATCCAATCCTTCATACTCCCTTCCATGGCAAGCTTTATGTAGGGCATCACCGTTGTCAATGGCTACTTCTCATCCTCTCAGTGAAAATGGTCCAAGATGCGCTGTCACCGCACGGCTAATCATCTGTCGGTTCTCGATCCTGTTGGAATAGGATTCAGTAATCCTTTTGCGTCTGTCACTAGGCCCAGCACTCGCGAGTTTGAAGCTCGTCACAGCCACCCCTTCCCAGATCCTACTCGGAATACCACAGACAAGGTTTAGACTTTCTGGATCTCAAGAATGGCTGCCAATAATTCTAGCCTATTCCATGAAGACTCTGATCATAGATCAGGAGGCTAAGAGATATGCATTCAAGCTTGTTTGCATGTAGAACGGAAGTGTTTGTCAGGCACACGTTCATAAGTGAGAATGATGATGAGCGTCACATAATCATCACATCCATCATGTTCTTGTGTGCGAATGAATATCTTAGAGAAGAAATAGGCTTGAATTGAATAGAAAAACAGTAGTACTTTGCATTAATTCATGAGGAACAGCAGAGCTCCACGCCTTAATCTATGGTGTGTAGAAACTCTACCGTTGAAAATACATAAGAACAAGGTCCAGGCATGGCCGAGAGGCCAGCCCCCATAAAGGTCTAAGATCGCATAAGACTAATCAAAGATCCCCCTTAACATGATAGTAAAAAGTTCTATTTATACTAAACTAGTTACTAGGGTTACAGAAATGAGTAAATGATGCAGAAATTTATTTCCGAGCCCACTTGGTGTGTGCTTGGGCTGAGCATTGAAGCTTTCATGTGTAGAGGTCTTCCTTGGAGTTGAACGCCATTTTGTAACCTGTTTCTGGCATTTAACTCTGCTTTGCAACCTGTTTCTGGCGTTTAACTCTAGAATAGGGCAGAGAGCTGGCGTTGAATGCCAGTTTTCATCATATAACCTCGAGAAAAGTATGGACTATTATATATTGCTGGAAAGCCCTGGATGTCTACTTTCCAACGCAATTGAGAGCTCGCCATTTGGACTCCTGTAGCTCCAGAAAATTCACTTTGAGTGCAGGGAGGTCAGAATCCAACAGCATCTGCAGTCCTTCTTCAGCTTCTGAATCTGATTTTTGTTCAAGTCCCTCAATTTCAGCCAAAAATTATCTGAAATCACAGAAAAACACACAAAGTCATAGTAAAGTCCAGAAATGTGATTTTTATTTAAAAACTAATAAAAATATATTAAAAACTAACTAAATCATACTGAAAACTATGTAAAAATAATGCCAAAAAGCGTATAAATTATCTGCTCATCACTCTTCAATCTCAATTCAAATTCCAAGAATAGAAATTAAAAGTTGCAGAAGAAATAAAATGCAGAAAGAAAAATCAGATCTAAATTTCCAAATCCCAAATTCAAAAACAAGTAAAAAGTAAAAAATCAGCAAAAGGTCCCTTTACAAATCAAATTAACTCCTATATATACACTTTCTATTTTGGTCTTCAAAGCTTGGAGTGGGCTTTTCAAAGTTGGCCTTGAATGATAAATGGATTTCAAGAAGGATGGGTCCGGTTTGGCTTTGGTTCAATTGAAGTGGAGGCATAGGTTCAATTCAGTTGGAGGCATGGTTTAGCTCCCAGGGGAGTGCTCCGCTCGGTTTAGTGAGCATGGTGCTCACTTTCCTTTGGCCTATCATGATTTTAGTGTAGCGCTCACTAAGTGAGCATTGTGCTCAATATTTGAGCGCTATGTATTATGTTGAGTGTGTTTCCCCCTTCGAACCTTGGTGTCCCCTTTTTTGAATGCTGCGCTTCCTAAATTTCCTTGGTGAAGGCACGAAAATGCTCACTTCAAGTGAGCATAGTGCTCACTTCTTTGAGCGCCATTTGAGTGCTCCTTGCCTTCCTTGGTTTGATGTGCGACAATTCTCACTAGAGTGAGCATAGTGCTCACTTGATTTGAGCACCAGCCTTGTCTTGGCCTTGCTTCCCTTGCTGAAGAGCACGCAAATGCTCACTAGAGTGAGCATAGTGCTCACTTGATTTGAGCGCTCCTTGTGCTCCTTCATGGTTGAGCGCCACGCTTTATTTTTATGGGCCACGCTTTTGAAAGCGTGGCCTAAGGTCCAAAGCGTGCTCAATCTTCAAAAGTGTGCCAAAATTTTCTCTTTCTACCATTTCTTCACCTACAAGCAACCACACAAACATGTCAAAGTATCACTAAATTCACAAGGTTTCTCATTCATTCATAAAATCAACTAATTCTAGCTTAAACCCTATGATTTTGTGTCAAATAAATGATGGTTGATTGATTTAACATAATCATGAAAATCCACTCCAAATCACTTACTTATTGTGCAAGAAAGTGCATAAAACCTAATGAAAACTAATGAAATAGGCTTGTGGAACTAGCCTAAGATGACTTGTTATCACAACACCAAACTTAAATCTTGTTTCTCCCCAAGCAAGCAGCAAAACAGAACAAGAACGAATGAAGACAGAGAAGGGTATAAGTCTTTATTTGCAAAACATTCAATACTGGTTAATGGGGTTTTCATGCACAGTATCTTAGAGATTTTTGTTCTATGGCTGAGACATCAACACTTATTTGTATCCTTACTCGAATTACACAAAAAATGATACTTGTTATTACTTGGTCCTTAGTTTTTCTTGCTCTCTTTCTTTTGATTGAGATTTATTGCTTAGCTGAGGCTTAATGTTATGTGATAAGGCAGCTTTTTAGAGTAAGCTTTCAGCCAGCATTTCCACCCCAATTGGTTCAAGATGCTAGGTGTTGAAACACCTCTATGGGCTTACTTGCTCAAGCCTCTCCTTAGCACACACACATCACAGGCATTTAGCTTTATTTTGTTCTTTGAAAATTGATGCCCAGCACCTCTTTGGGTTACTAAATGCTTTGTCTCAAAGTAGCTCTTGATGGTGGACTTTCGGTTGGCAATCCCGGGTTAGTTAACCCAAGTTGCCGGGTGATGAAGCACCCCTTAGAACCTAGTTATCCAAGCTTATCTTTGTACAAGAACATCACAGGCATTTATCCAAATTTCAAGCCATTGGTGCCCAGCCTTGTTTATTTCACTTTTGTTTCTTTTTCTTGTATTTTATTTCTTTTATTTTGGACCTTTTTCATTTGTCAAGTCTCATGAAATGTAACTCAAGTTCATATCACAAAGTCATGCCAACATTCATCCTTATTTATAAATCAACTAATGAACTAGCACATACCACCACATAACCTTATTCTATCTCATATCATACCAGACTTTTACTCTTTCTCTATTTCATAGTTATTTTTCTTTTATTCAAGCATGAGGGACAAAGCATATAATTCAAGTAAGATGCAAAAGAATCAAGCACTTAGACTAGCAAGACATAATAGCACGAAAAAAAACAGACAGTAACTAAATCTAAGAGGACATTAATCAACAGGGGACATTTGCACTTTCAATTAGCATATTTAAGCTAAAGTCAGTCAGAGAATAATACAACCTCTTGGAGTCCATTTGTTTCCTGTGTGTTATCATCATTGTTGTGTTCCATGTCCTTCCTTTGTCCATGATGATGTATCTTTTCCTCCAAGAGATTGAATGACTTCCTACAAAAGATATTGAAAGTTTCTTGTTCCCCAAGCACTTGAGAAACAGATAGCATGCATGTATGCTTGTGATTCTCTAATCCTAAGTTGGTGTGGAAACACCAAACTTTGTTCCTTGCCTACTTCTATGTGTAGCAGAATAAATACATGCATGAAACATCAAGTACTTTTTATTAAGAAAATAAACTATGAACTAGAAAACAAACTGAGAACTAGAAAAATGACAATTGTTTAGTGGTTTCTCTGATTGTTTGGAGCTGATATTAATCATGCTGAGGGTGCAATGTGTTCTTAATGAAATTTTTGGTGGAACACCAAACTTAGCATCCTTCATTCACCCTTAAATTATTTTGGTGTGCAACACCAAACTTAGCTCCTTGCAATACAAATAAGTCTACTTAACCTTTTTATTGAAATAGTTTAGGGAAAGAAAACTACCTCTGGTTGGGTTACCTCCCAACAAGCGCTCTTTTAATGTCACTAGCTTGACATTTTGTCCTTTGATCATGGAGGTTGAAAATCATAGTGCCTTAGCTTTTCTCCTCTTACTGTGAACTTCCTTACGGTCTCCTCTTTGATGATCTCTAGGTGTTCAAGTGAAAGGATCCGGTTCACAGTATAGAACTCAGACAATTGTGGAGACACCTTCATTGGTTGGGTGTTTAACATCACTTTATCCCCTGGTGAAAAGCCTTCAGTGGGGATTTTCTTGTTTCTCCATCCTCTTGGCCTCTTCTTCTTTTCTTTCTCAGAAGATGATTCATGCCTTGGTGGTTCTTTATCTGGGGGTTTTGGATCTAGTTCCTCCTTGACTTCTTTGGTCTGTTGCACCATCTCTACTTCTTTAAAGCATGGGTTTAGACAACTTGGATTTGACTCCTTAATTGTCTCCTTTGAGCTATGATCTTTTGCCTTATCCTTCTTGCATTCTTCTTCTTGAGTGGGCTCATGTAAATTCTTGAAGACATGAAATGCTAGGTGCTCATCATGCACTCTTAGCAACAATTCTCCTTTTTCAACATCTATCAATGCTCTGCCCGTAGCTAGGAAAGGCCTCCCCAGGATGATGGGAGTGTTAGGGTCCTCTTCCATATCTAAGATAACAAAGTTAGCAGGGAGAAAGAATTTCTCCACTTTTACCAGCACATTCTCCACAACTCCCAATGCTTGCTTAATGGATTTGTCTGCCATTTGGAGAGCTATTCGAGTGGATTTCAGCTCAAGAATTTGAAGTTCTCTCATAAGAGATAGAGGCATCAAGTTTATGCTTGCACCAAGGTCACAGAATGATTTCTCAATAGTTATGTTTCCTATGGTACAAGGTATATAAAACCTTCCAGGATCATCTTTCTTCTCTGGTAAACTTCTTTGGAGGATAGCGCTACACTCCATTGTCATCTCAACAGTTTGTCCTTCTTTCAAGGATCTTTTCTTTGTTAGCACTTCTTTCATAAATTTGGCATATAATGGCATCTGTTCAAGTACTTCTAAGAAAGGAATATTGATGCTGAGTGTTTTGAATATGTCCAGGAATTTTGAGTATTGCTTATCCTCATTTTCTTTCTTGAACCTTTGAGGGTATGGAAGTTTGGAGACATATGGATTCACCCCTTCCTTCTTCTCTTGCAGCTGTGGTTCAATAATGCTCTTGTTTCCTTCTGAGCTTTGTGTATTCTTGGTCTTCTGATCCTCTTTACTTCTCTCCTCTGTCTCTTCTTGTGGAGCTTCTCTGTGGTGTTCTCTTTGAATGATAGCTTCCTTGTCCATAGTCTTCTCACTTCCTGCTATGATTGCTTTGCACTCCTCCCATTTTATAGCTTTTCCTTTATCTCTTGGGCCTTCAGTGGCACAAGGGAAGGCTTTTGCTTGCTTCTCACCCATCTCAACAATTTGTTTAGCCATTTGTCCCATGTGTCTCTCAAAATTCTTGATTGAAGCTTCTTGATATTGTTTGGCCATCTCTTGAGTTTTGATGAGTTTTTCCATCAACATTTCTAAGTTGGAGATCCTTTGAGATTTTGGATGGGGTTGTGTGGGTTGTGATGGTTGTTGGTGGAAATTTTTTGAAAAATTGGAGGAGTTCTTTTATGGATTAAGTGGTGGTATGGAGAAGTTGTTTTGGGGGTTTGTGAATTGTGACGAGGTTGAGTATGTGTGTCTTGTGGTTGTGTGTAGTGGTTGTTGTTAGTAGGGGATTGATTGTGTTTGTTTGTGTTGCCAAAATTGTTGGAGTTGAAGTCCCTTTGTCCTTGATTCTGATGCTCACCCCACCTCAAGTTAGAATGAGTTCTCCAGGATGGATTGTGTGCATCACCATGGAAGTCATGTTGGCATGAACTTGAGCTGTTGTTCATGTGTTGTATCTGTTCAGGCCCTTGTTGCTCATAGTTGAGTGTCCCAAGACCTCCTCCAGATCGATTCCATCCATTTGAGATTTGAGATTGGCTTTGTGTATTCACTGCAGCAAGTTGCAGTCCATCAATTCTCTTGGTAATCATCTCCATTTGTTGCTGAAGTTGTTGATGCATCTGCTTGTTTTGAGTCAGCATTGCACTTACTCCTTCAAGTTCCATCACTCCCCTCTTTTGATTTATGTCATGGTGCCTCTCAAATGAGTAAAAATATTAATTGTTGGTTACCATATCAATGAGATCTTGTGCTTCTTGGGCAGTTTTCATCATCTGAAGTGAACCTCCAGAGGAGTAATCTAATGCTTTTCTTGATTTCAGGGTCAATCCTTCATAAAAGTTTTGAAGTTTCACCTACTCACTAAACATCTCAGGTGGACATTTCCTTATCAGGGCCTTATATCGTTCCCATGCCTCATAGAGTGATTCTCCCTCCTTTTGTATGAAGGTTTGCACCTCTGTTTTCAGCTTGATGATCCTTTGAGGTGGGTAGAACTTGGCTAGGAATTTGCTCACCAAATCATCCCAATTGTTGATGCTCTGTGATGGGTGTTTTTGTGGAAAAATGAATTTCCAAGCACCTAAAACTAGCCGGCAAGTGTACCGGGTCGCATCAAGTAATAATAACTCATATGAGTGAGGTTGATCCCACAGGGATTGAAGGATTGAGCAATTTTAGTTTAGTGGTTGATTTAGTCAAGCGAATCAAGTATTGGTTTGAGTGGTTTGTGATTGACAGAAGCTAAATTGCATGAAATGTAAGGGAAGAGGGAAGAATTGCAGTAAATTAAAGAGAACGGAAAGTAAAAGTGCTGAATTTTAAAGAACAAGTAAATTAAATTGCACAAACTTAGATTGCAAGAAATATAAATGACTGAATCTTAAAGTACAAGAAAGGTAAATTACTTGAATTATAAAGGGGATTGGGAACTGGGATTGCATGAATTTAAACAAGCAGAAGTAAATTACAATAAACAGAAGAGCAAAAGATGAATTGAATTTAAGTAGATCTCAATCAGAAGAGTAAAAATGCTTGAAGAATTAAAACAGAAAGTAAATGGAGCTCAATTGCAGAAATTAAAAGAGAAATTAAAGATCTCAGGAGTGGAAGAGACTAGAAAACAAGTCTAGATCTCAAATCCTTCCTTGATCCAACAAGAACAATTGCAAAAGAAATAGAAAAGTAAGTTGCAGAAGTAGTAGAAGAGAAGAAGCAGTAAACAGAATTTGAAATGTAAATTAAAGTTTCTTAGAATTATACAGAAAGATAAACAAAGAGATTTTAAGGTAAGATTGAAACATAATTTCTTCAATTCTTCACCCAAGATCCAAAACGAGAAGTAAAGAGTGCTCAAGCAAGAACAAGGAAGAAGAGAGATCAATTCTCCTTCCCAATTCTCCAAGATCCCAATTCAAAGTAAAAACTCCAAAAATTCTAAAATGAAAACTCTCCAATAAGCAAAAAGGTAAAAGTCCTTCACTAAATCAAACTAGCTTCTATTTATACACTTTCTATTCTTGGATTTTGGAATTTGGGTGGGCTTTTTAATTTGGTGAAGAATTGAATTAAATTTGAATTTTGGTCCATTGTTTAGCCCAAGAGTGTTGCTCCCAGGAGGATGCTCTGCTCTTGTGGGGAGCGGAGCATTGAGGCTTGAGCTGGATCCCTTTGTTGCGTGCCAAGACTTTGGGGCAATCAGGATAGCGCTCCGCTCTTGTGGGGAGCGGAGCATTGTGGCTTGTGTGTATCTTGTGCGCTCCAAGTCTCCTGGCCGTGTCATGATGCGCGCTCCAAATCTCCTGGCCGTGTCAAGTTGTGCGTGTTGCACCAAGGAGTAGCGCTCTGCTCTTGTGGAGAGCGTAGCTCTCCCTTTGCTTTGGAGAAGTCCCAAGTTCGAGACTTTGGGGATAGCTTTTTGGTGCAAATTTCCTTGGTTTCTTGTAGCGCCTTGCTCCTTGCTTCCTTAAGGTGCTGTGTTTGATCCTTGGAGGTGGCATTTTGGCCAAGTGTGGCTCATTTTCCCTTGTGAGTAGCGCTCTCCACTCCCCCTTGCTCATGGGTTCGATCCTTGGAGTAAGCATTGGCAAACTATTTCCTTGGATTTATTCTTGAGTGAAGCCCGATAATGCTCTCAAGGGGAGCGGAGCATCATTCTTCTTTCCTTTGTTTCTTGGTTCAAAAGTGTGCTCCGCTCTCAAGGGGAGCGTAGCATTATGTCTTGCTTTCTTGGCTCATACTTTGTGCTTCCTTGAGAGAGTGCTCCGCTCCTGAAAAGAGCTCTATGCCTATGCCATGCTTTATTGTTTTCTTTGCCACGCTCTTCTCCTCCTTGGGTCATGCTTCTTAGGCCACGCTTTCTTATTTTCTTCTTTTCTTCACCTACAAGTAATCAAAACAACCAATCAAAGTATCACCAAATTTACAAGGTTTATAAATCAATAAAAATCAATTAAATTTAGTTTGAACCTCATGATTTAGTATCAATTAAATGGTGGTTGATTGATTCAAGGAAACCATGCATTTTCATTCCAAATTACTTACTTACAATGCAAGAAAGTGCATAAAACCTAATAAAAACAAAGAAAAAGACTAGTAAAACTAGGCTAAGATGACTTGTCATCACACTCCTTGGGAAAGGTTTCTAGCCATTGAGCAGCATTATCCTTCAAAGAAAATGGGAATAGAAGTAACTTGTAGATATCAGGATGTACCCCATTTGTCTTGACAGTTTCACAAATCCTCAAGAAAACAAACAAATGTTGGTTGGGGTCTTCAAGTGGTGCACGAAATCACAATCACACTTTTGCAATTCCACACAACTAACCAGCAAGTGCACTAGGTCATCCAAGTAATACCTTACGTGAGTAAGGGTCGATCCCACGGAGATTGTCGGCTTGAAGCAAGCTATGGTTATCTTGTAACTCTTAGTCAGGATATCAATAATAATTCTCAGTTTTAATTGGAATGAGTAAAAGAACATGGGTTAAATAATTCTTGTTATGCAGTAATGGAGAACAGGTTGAGGTTTGGAGATGCTCTGTCTTCTGAATCTCTGCTTTTCTACTGTCTTCTTCTTCACGCACGCAAGGCTCCTTCCATGGTAAGCTGTATGTTGGTAGATCACCGTTGTTAATGGCTACCATCCGTTCTCTTAGTGAAAATGGTCCAGCTACGGGTTTCGTAGTGCTAATTATCTGTCGGTTCTCACTAGTGTTGGAATAAGATCCATTGATCCTTTTGCACACTGTCATTGCGCCCAACATTTGTGAGTTTGAAGCTCATCACAGTCATCCCTTCCTGGATCCTACTCGGAATACCACAGATAAGATTTAGACTTTTCGGATCTCAAGAATGCTGCCAATTGATTCTAGCTTATACCACAAAGACTCTGATCTCACGGATTTGAATGCTCTGTTGTCAGGAGAGGCAATCAAACTCGTGAACCAGGAACCAAAGAGATACTCACTCAATCTAAGGTAGAACGGAAGTGGTTGTCAGGCACGCGTTCATAGGTTGAGAATGGTGATGATTGTCACGGATCATCACATTCATCACGGTTAAGTACGAGCGAGTATCTTAGAACAGAAACAAGCGTGATTAAATAGAAAACAGAGGTAATTGCATTAATCCATTGAGACACAGCAGAGCTCCTCACCCCCAACCATGGAGTTTAGAGACTTATGCCGTAGAAGATACAAATTCTGATGTAAAATGTCATGAGTTACAAAATGAATCTCTAAAAGTAGTTTTTATACTAAACTAATAACCTAGGTTTACAGAAAATGCGTAAACTAAGATAGATAGTGCAGAAATCCACTTCCGGGGCCCACTTGGTGTGTGCTTGGGCTGAGCATTGAAGCTTCCATGTGTAGAGAATTTTCTTGGAGTTAAACTCCAGCTTTTGTGCTAGTTTGGGCGTTTAACTCCAACTCTTATGCCAGTTTTGGCGTTTAACGCCAGAATAGGGCAGAGACTTGGCGTTAAATGCCAGTTTGCGTGATCTTAACTCGGAAAAAGTATAGACTATTATATATTTCTGGAAAGCCCAGGATGTCTACTTTCCAACGCAATTGAGAGCACACCAATTGGGCTTCTGTAGCTCCAGAAAATCTATTTTGAGTGCAGGGAGGTCAGAATCCAACAGCATCTGCAGTCCTTTTTCAGCCTTGAATCAGATGTTTGCTCAAGTCCCTCAATTTCAGCGAGAAAATACCTGAAATCACAAAAAAACACACAAACTCATACTAAAGACTAAAAATGTGATTTTTGCATAAAAACTAATAAAAATATACTAAAAAGTAGCTAGATCCTACTAAAAACTATATGAAAATACCCCTAAAAAGCGTATAAAATATCTGCTCATCACAACACCAAACTTAAACTGTTGCTTGTCCTCAAGTAACTAGATAAATAAAATAGGATCAAAAGAAAATCAAAGAGGCAATAACATCTCAGAGTTTTATATGAAGCTCAAATTCTCATTAGATGAGCGGGACTAGTAGCTTTTTGCTTCTGAACAGTTTTTGCACCTCAATTTATCCTTTGAAGTTCAGAATGATTGGCATCTATGGGAACTCAGAATTCAGATAGTGTTATTGATTCTCCTAGTTTAGTATGTTGATTATTGAACACATCTACTTTATGAGTCTTGGCCATGGCCCTAAGCACTTTGTTTTCCAGTATTACCACCGGATACATAAATGCCACAGACACATAACTGGGTGAACCTTTTCTGATTGTGACTTAGCTTTGCTAAAGTCCCCAGTTAGAGGTGTTCAGAGTTCTTAAGCACACTCTTTTTGCTTTGGACCACAACTTTAACCGTTTAGTCTCAAGTTTTTCACTTGACACCTTCACGCCACAAGCACATGGTTAGGGACAGCTTGGTTAGCCGCTTCGGCCAGGATTTTATTCCTTTAGGCCCTCTTATCCGTTAATGCTCAAAGCCTTGGATCCTTTTTACCCTTGCCTTTTGGTTTAAAGGGCTATTGGCTTTTTCTGCTTGCTTTTTCTTTTTCTTTCTTTTTCTTTTATTTTTTGCCATTTTTTTCCGCAAGCTTTGTATTCACTGCTTTTTCTTGCTTCAAGAATCAATTTTATGATTTTTCAGATTATCAATAACATTTCTCCTTTTTCATTATTCTTTCAAGAGACAACAAATTTAACATTCATAAACTTCACTATCAAAAATTATGCACTGTTCAAGCATTCATTCAGAAGACAAAAAGTATTGCCACCACATATAAATAATTTGAATCTTTCTTATTAAGAACTCGAAAATAAAACTGCCTCCTTATTCTAAAAAAATCTGCTATTTTATTCATGTTTAATGATGATGAGAAAAATAATTTATAGCTTACTTGGAGATAATAAAATAAAAAATAAAAATAAAGATACTAATTACTATTATTCATGTGATTCCTAAGGTAGATCTCTAATAGCAAAAGTTATCACAGAGTTAAGATTAGGACTCAATAACCTTTATTTTGGGAGATGTATGCTCCTTCAATCCGTAGGGTGTCTGGTCCTTCAAGAGACAGCTTCTGGTGCTTCAGCTCCTGTAGCTCACGCCCTTGCTTCTCTTGTTCCTTCAGCAGTTTGCAGAGCATTGATATGCGAAATTGTTACTCTGATTAGGTTGTAAAATTTGTTGTTCGTTCTCTCCCTGGCAATGGCGCCAACAACTGGTGCACAATACCATGGTCCAAACATAACTTCACAACTTCGCACAACTAACCAGCAAGTGCACTGGGTCGTCCAAGTAATAAAACCTTACGTGAGTAAGGGTCGATCCCACGGAGATTGTTGGTATGAAGCAAGCTATGGTCATCTTGTTAATCTCAGTCAGGTGGATATCAAATGGTTATGGAGTTTTCGAATAATAATAATAAATAAACAGAAGATAAAGATAGAAATACTTATGTAATTTATTGGTGAGAATTTTAGATAAGCGTATAAAGATGCCTTCGTTCTTCTGAACTTCTGCTTTCCTGCTGTCTTCATTCAATCAGTCCTACTCCTTTCCATGGCAAGCTTTCTGTAAGGGCATCACCGTTGTCAATGGCTACATCCCATCCTCTCTGTGAAAATAGTCCAAATGCTCTGTCACGGCATGGCTAATCATCTGGAGGTTCTCGATCATACTGGAATAGGATTTACTATCCTTTTGCGTCTGTCACTATGCCCAGCACTCGCGAGTTTGAAGTTCGTCACAGCCATCCCTTCCCAGATCTTACTCGGAATACCACAGACAAGGTTTAGACTTTCCGGATCTCAGGAATGGCCATCCATGGGTTCTAACTTATACCACGAAGATTCTAATATCTCGGACTCGGTCCCCTGTATTAGATATCCAAGAGATATTCATTCTAGCTTGTTTGCATATAGAACGGAAGTGTTTGTCAGGCACGCGTTCATAAGTGAGAATGATGATGAGCGTCACATAATCATCACATTCATCATGTTCTTGGGTGCGAATGGATATCTTAGAAGCGGAATAAGTTGAATTGAATAGAAAACAATAGTACTTTGCATTAATTCATGAGGAATAGCAGAGCTCCACACCTTAATCTATGGAGTGCAGAAACTCTACCGTTGAAAATACATAAGGGATGAGGTTCAGGCATGGTCGAATGGCCAGCATCCAAACGTGATCAATATGATTCAAAGATGAACTAAAATCATAAGATGATCCGAAGATGTCTAATACAATAGTAAAAGGTCCTATTTATACTAAACTAGCTACTAGGGTTTACAGAAGTAAGTAATTGATGCATAAATCCACTTCCGGGGCCCACTTGGTGTGTGCTTGAGCTGAGCTTGAATGTTACACGTGCAGAGGCTTCTTCTGGAGTTGAACGCCAAGTTGTAACATGTTTTTGGCGTTCAACTCTGGTTCGTGACGTGTTTCTGGCGTTTAACTCCAGACTGCAGCGTAGAACTGGCGTTCAACGCCCTTTTGCGTCGTCTAAACTCGGCCAAAGTATGGACTATTATATATTGCTGGAAAGCCCTCGATGTCTACTTTCCAACGCAATTGGAAGTGCGCCATTTTGAGTTCTGTAGCTCCAGAAAATCCACTTTGAGTGCAGGGAGGTCAGAATCCAACAGCATCAGCAATCCTTCTTCAACCTCTGAATTTGATTTTTGCTCAAGTCACTCAATTTCAGCCAGAAAATACCTGAAATCACAGAAAAACACACAAACTCATAGTAAAGTCCAGAAATGTGAATTTAACATAAAAACTAATAAAAACATCCCTAAAAGTAACTAGATCCTACTAAAAACATACTAAAAACAATGCCAAAAAGCGTATAAATTATCTGCTCATCACAACACCAAACTTAAATTGTTGCTTGTCCCCAAGCAACTGAAAATCAAATAGGATAAAAAGAAGAGAATATACTATAAATTCCAAACTATCAATGAAACATAGCTCCAATCAGATGAGCGGGACTTGTAGCTTTTTGCCTCTTAAATAGTTTTGGTATCTCACTTTATCCATTGAGGTTCAGAATGATTGGCATCTATAGGAACTCAGAGTTCAGATAGTGTTATTGATTCTCCTAGTTCAGTATGTTGATTCTTGAACACAGCTACTTTATAAGTCTTGGCCGTGGCCCTAAGCACTTTGTTTTCCAGTATTACCACCGGATACATAAATGCCACAGACACATAATTGGGTGAACCTTTTCAGATTGTGACTCAGCTTTGCTAAAGTCCCCAATTAGAGGTGTCCAGGATTCTTAAGCACACTCTTCTTTTGCTTTGGACCTTGACTTTAACCGCTCAGTCTCAAGTTTTCACTTGACACCTTCACGCCACAAGCACATGGTTAGGGACAACTTGGTTTAGCCGCTTAGGCCAGGATTTTATTCCTTTAGGCCCTCCTATCCACTGATACTCAAAGCCTTGGGATCCTTTTTACTTACCCTTGTCTTTTGGTTTTAAGGGTTATTGGCTTTTTGCTCTTGCCTTTTGGTTTTAAGAGCTTTTGGCTTTTTCTGCTTGCTTTTTCTTTTTCTTTCTATTTTTTTTCGCCATCTTTTTTCTTCTGCAAGCTTTGTATTCACTGCTTTTTCTTGCTTCAAGAATCATTTTTATGATTTTTCAGATTATCAAATAACATGTCTCCTTGTCATCATTCTTTCAAGAGCCAACATATTTAACATTCTTAAACAACAACTTCAAAAGACATATGCACTGTTCAAGCATTCATTCAGAAAACAAAAAGTATTGTCACCACATCAATATAATTAAACTAAGTTCAAGGATAAATTCGAAACTCATGTACTTCTTGTTCTTTTGAATTAAAATAGTTTTCATTTAAGAGAGGTGATGGACTCATAGGATATTCATAACTTTAAGACAAAGTTACTAAATACTAATGATCATGTAATAAGACACAAACATGGATAAGCAATTAACATAAAGAAAACAAAAAACAGAGAATGTAAGAACAAGGAATGAGTCCACCTTAGTGATGGTGGTGTTTCCTTCTTGAGGAACCAATGATGTCCTTGAGCTCTTCTATGTCTCTTCCTTGTCTTTGTTGCTCCTCCCTCATTGCTCTTTGATCTTCTCTAATTTCATGGAGTATGATGGAGTGCTCTTGATGTTCCACCCTTAGTTGTCCCATGTTGGAACTTAATTCTCCTAGGGAGGTGTTGATTTGCTCCCAAAAATTCTGTGGAGGAAAGTGCATCCCTTGAGGTATCTCAGGGATTTCTTGATGATGAGCTTCCTCATGTGTTTCTTGAGCTCCATGAGTGGGCTCTCTTGTTTGCTCCATCCTTTTCTTAGTGATGGGCTTCTCTTCCACAATGGGAATGTCTCCTTCTATGAGAGCTCCAGCTGAGTAACATAAATGGCAAATAAGATGAGGAAAAGCTAGCCTTGCCAAGGGAGAGGACTTTTCGGCTATTTTGTAGAGTTCAAGGGAGATGACTTCATGAACTTCTACTTCCTCTCCAATCATGATGCTATGGATCATGATGGCCCGATCCACAGTAACTTCAGATCGGTTGCTAGTGGGGATGATGGAGCATTGAATGAACTCCAACCATCCTCTAGCCACAAGCTTAAGGTCCAGTCTTCTAAGTTGAACCGGTTTGCCTTTTGAGTCAATCTTCCATTGAGCTCCTTCCACACATATGTCCATGAGGACTTGGTCCAACCTCTGATCAAAGTTGACCCTTCTAGTGTAGGGGCGTGCATCTTCTTGCATCATAGGCAAGTTAAACGCCAACCTTACATTTTCCGGACTAAAATCTAAGTATTTCCCCAAACCATGGTGAGATAATTCTTTGGGTTCGGGTTCTTACTTTGATCATGGTTCCTAGTGATCCATGCATTGGCATAGAACTCTTGAACCATTAGGATGCCGACTTGTTGGATGGGGTTTGTTAGAACTTCCCAACCTCTTCTTTGGATTTCATGTCGGGTCTCCGGATACTCATTTCTCTTGAGCTTGTAAGGGACCTCGGGGATCACCTTCTTCTTGGCCACAACATCATAGAAGTGGTCTTGATGAGCTTTGGAGATGAATCTTTCCATCTCCCATGACTCGGAGGTGGAAGCTTTTGTCTTCCCTTTCCCTTTTCTAGAGGATTCTTCGGTCTTAGGTGCCATCAATGGTAATGAAAAAACAAAAAGCTTATGCTTTTACCACACCAAACTTAGAATATTGCTCGCCCTCGAGCAAGAGAAGAAAGAATAGATGAAGAAGAAGAAGAAAATATGGAGGAGACGAGAGAGAGGTGTATTCGGCCAAGAAGGAGAAGAGAGGGTTATGTTGTGTGAAAATGAAAAAGAATGGAGGGCTTTATATAGGGAAGGGAGGGGGGGTTAATTTCGGCCATATAGGGTGGGTTTGGGTGGGAAATTGATTTTGAATTTTGAAGGTAGGTGGAGTTTATGAGGTAGGTTTATGGGGAAGAGTGGATGGATGTGAGTGGTGAAGTGGTGATAGGGAAGAGAGATTGAGGTGATTGGTGAAGGGTTTTGGGGAAGAGTGTTTATTGGGAAGAGAGGATGAACATTGAGAAGAGGGAAGAGAGTGAGTGGTGGTAGGTGGGGATCCTGTGGGATCCACAGATGCTGAGTTGATCCTGTGGGGTCCACAGATCCTGAGGTGTCAAGGATTTGCATCCCTGCACCCATTAGGCATGTAAAATGCCTTTGCATGCAATTCTGGCATTTAAACGCTGAATTGATGCTTGTTCTGGGCGTTCAGCGCCCAGATGTAGCATATTTCTGGCGTTGAACGCCAGCCAGATGCTTGTTTCTGGTGTTCAGCGCCAACTCTTCTTCACTGTGCATTTCTGGTGTCTGAACGCCAGGATGTTGCTTGTTTCTGGCGTTCAACGCCAGATCTATGCTCTGTTCTGGCGTTGAACGCCAGCCAGATGCTCCTTACTGGCGTTTAAACGCCAGTAAGATCCTCCTCCAGGGTGTGATTTTTCTTCTGCTGTTTTTTATTCCGTTTTCAATTTTTATATTTATTTTGTGACTCCACATGATCATGAACCTAATAAAACATGAAATAACAATAAAAATAAATTAAAATTAGATAAATAAAAATTGGGTTGCCTCCCAACAAGCGCTTCTTTAATGTCAATAGCTTGACAGTGGGCTCTCATGGAGCTTCACAGATGTTTAGAGTATTGTTGAGACTCCCCAATGCCAAACTTAGAGTTTGGTTGTGGCCTCCCAACACCAAACTTAGAGTTTGACTGTGGGGGCTCTGGTTGACTCTGTTTTGAGAGAAGCTTACTGTGCCTCTTTTCCATGTTTACAGAAGGATGTCCTTGAGTTTTAAACTCAAGGGAGTCCTAATTCAATTGAAGGACTAGTTCACCTCTGTTAACATCAATCACAGCTCTTGCTGTGGCTAGGAAGGGTCTTCCAAGGATGATGGATTCATCCTCATCCTTCCCAGTATCTAGGATTATGAAATTAGCAGGGATGTAAAGGCCTTCAACCTTTACTAATATGTCCTCTACTTGTCCATAAGCCTATTTTCTGGAATTGTCTGCCATCTCTAATGAGATTTTAGCAGCTTGTACCTCAAAGATTCCCAGTTTCTCCATTACAGAGAGTGGCATGAGGTTTATTCCTGACCCAAGGTCACATAGAGCCTTCTCAAAGGTCATGGTGCCTATGGTATAAGGTATTAGGAACTTTCCAGGATTCTGTTTCTTCTGAGGCAATCTCAGTTGATCCAATGCATTTAGTTCATTGGTGAATAGGGGAGGTTCATCTCCCCAAGTATCATTACCAAATAAATTGGCATTCAGCTTCATGATTGTACCAAGGAACTTGGCAACTTGCTCTTCAGTAACATCTTCATTCTCTTCAGAAGAAGAATACTCATCAGAGCTCATGAAGGGCGTAAGGAGGTTCAATGGAGTCTCTATGGTCTCTAGATGAGCCCCAGAGTCCTTTGGTTCCTCAGAGGGAAACTCCTTATTGATCACTGGACGTCCCAGGAGGTCTTCCTCCTTGGGATTCATGTCCTTCTCCTCTCTTGTGGGTTCGGCCATGATGGTTAATTCAATGGCCTTGCACTCTCCTTTTGGATTCTCTTCTGTATTGCTTGGGAGAGTACTAGGAGGGGTTTCAGTGATTCTTTTACTCAACTGGCCCACTTGTGCTTTTAGATTTCTAATGGAGGACCTTGTTTCATTCATGAAACTCACAGTGGCCTTAGATAGATCAGAGACTAAGTTTGCTAAATTAGAGGTATTTTGTTCAAAGTTCTCTGTCTGTTGCTGAGTGGATGATGGAAAAGGCTTGCTATTGCTAAACCTGTTTTTTCCACCATTATTAAAGCCTTGTTGAGGCTTTTGTTGATCCTTCCATGAGAGATTTGGGTGATTTCTCCATGAGGGGTTATAGGTGTTTCCATAGGGTTCACCCATATAATTTACCTCTGTTATTGCAGGATTCTCAGGATCATAAGCCTCTTCTTCAGAAGATGCCTCTTGAGTACTGTTGGATGCAGCTTGCATTCCATTCAGACTCTGAGAAATTATATTGACTTGCTGAGTCAATATTTTATTTTGGGCCAATATGGCATTCAGAGTATCAATTTCAAGAACTTCCTTCTTCTGAGGCGTCCCATTACTTACAGGATTCCTCTCATAAGTGTACATAAATTGGTTGTTAGCAACCATGTCAATGAGTTCTTGAGCTTCTGCAGGCATTTTCTTTAGGTGAATGGATCTACCTGCAGAAGTATCCAATGACATCTTAGCTAATTCAGACAGACCATCAAAGAATATATCCAGGATGGTCCATTCTGAAAGCATGTCAGAAGGACACTTTTTGGTCAGTTGCTTGTATCTCTCCCAAGCTTCATAGAGGGATTTACCTTCTTTCTGTCTGAAGGTTTGAATATCCACTCTAAGTTTACTCAGCTTTTGAGGAGGAAAGAACTTGGCTAAGAAAGCCGTGACCAGCTTATCCCAAGAGTTCAGGCTATCTTTGGGTTGAGAGTCCAACCACACTCTAGCTCTGTCTCTTACAGCAAAAGGGAAAAGCATGAGCCTGTAGACTTCAGGATCTACTCCATTAGTCTTAACAGTATCACAAATCTGCAAAAATTTAGTTAAGAACTGAAAATGATCTTCAGATGGAAGTCCATGGAACTTGCAGTTCTGCTGCATCAGAGAAACTAATTGAGGTTTCAGCTCAAAATTGTTTGCTCCAATGGCAGGGATGGAGATGCTTCTTCCATGTAAATTGGAATTAGGTGCAGTGAAGTCACCAAGCATCCTCCTTGCATTATTATTGTTTTTGGCTGCCATTTCCTCTTCCTGTTCGAAAAATTCTGTAAGGTTATTTCTGGATTGTTGTATTTTAGCTTCTCTTAGTTTCCTCTTCAGAGTCCTTTCAGGTTCAGGGTCTGCTTCAACAAGAATGTTCTTGTCCTTGCTCCTGCTCATATGAAAAAGAGGGAACAGAAAAATAATAATAATAGGGATCCTTTTTACCCAGGTATAGAGGTTCCCCTGTGTGAGTAGAAGAAGAAAAGAATGTAATGTAAAGAAGGAAAGAAGAGAAAATTCGAACACAGATGGTAGAGGGGGTTCGAATTTGGGTGAGATGAAGTGTTAGTAGATGAATAAATAAATAGAAGGAGATGAGAGAGAAGGAGGATTTTCGAAAATAAAATTTTGAAAAGGGGTTAGTGATTTTCGAAAATGAAATCAAATTAAAATTAAAAATTGAAACAATTAGTTAATTAAAAAGAATTTTTGAAAAAGAGGGAGATATTTTCAAAAATTAGAGAGAGAGAGTTAGTTAGGTAGTTTTGAAAAAGATAAGAAACAAACAAAAAGTTAGTTAGTTAGTTGAAACAAATTTTGAAAATCAATTTTTGAAAAGATAAGAAGATAAGAAGTTAGAAAAGATATTTTTTAAAATCAAATTTTTGAAAAAGATATGTTTTAAAAAGATATGATTTTGAAAAAGATAGGATAAAAAGATATTTTTGAAAAGATATGATTGAAATTAGTTTTGAAAAAGATTTGATTTTTAAAATCACAATTAATGACTTGATTCACAACAAATCACAAGATATGATTCTAGAACTTAAAGTTTGAATCTTTCTTAACAAGTAAGTAACAAACTTGAAATTTTTGAATCAAAACATTAATTGTTGAAGATATTTTCGAAAATTATGAGATAAAATTAAGAAAAATATTTTTGAAAAATATTTTTATAATTTTTGAAAATAAATAAAAAAATGAAAAAGATTTGATTTTTGAAAAAGATTTTTGAAAAAGATAGGATTTTTAAATTGAAAATTTGATTTGACTCATAAAAACAACTAGATTTTAAAAAATTTTGAAAAAGTCAATCCAAATTTTCGAAATTTATGAGTGAAAAAGGGAAAGATATATTTTTTTTATTTTTGAATTTTCAATGATGAAAGAGAAAAACATGAAAAAGACTCAATGCATGAAAGTTATGGATCAAAACAATGAATGCATGCAAGAATGCTATGAATGTCAAGATGAACACCAAGAACACTTTGAAGATCATGATGAACATCAAGAACATATTTTTGAAAAATTTTCAATGCAAAGAAAACATGCAAGACACCAAACTTAGAAAATTTTCATGTATAGACACTATGAATGCAAGAATGCATATGAAAAATAAGAAAAGACACAAAACAAGAAAATATGAGGATCAAACAAGAAGACTGGCCAAGAACAACTTGAAGATCATGAAGAATGCAATGCATGAATGCATGGATTTTCGAAAAATACAAAGAATTTTTAGAAAAAATGCAATTGACACCAAACATGAAAGTGACTCAAGACTCAAACAAGAAACACAAAATATTTCTGATTTTTATGATTTTATGATTTTTTGGATTTTTCGAAAATTATTTGAAAAATAAAAATAAGGATTCCAAAATTTTTAATATGAATTCCAGGAATCTTGCACTCTTAGTCTAAAGCTCCAATCTGAGGGTTAGACATGGCTTAATAGCCAGTCAAGCTTTAGTATGTAAATCAGGTGGATCAGGAACAGCAGCAGGTGGATTAGCAACAACTAGCTTGCTCTTGATAATGTTGGGTTGAAAGCCCCCGTCCAAATGAATTTAGACATGGCTTTACAGCCAGTCAGGCTTCAACATGCTTCATGAAATACTAGAATTCATTCTTAAAAAATTTTAGAATAATTTTCGAAAACAGATGAGAAATTTTTGAAAGAATTTTTTTTTTAGAATATTAATTGGAAAAAAAACAAAAAAGAAGAAAATATTTTTGAAAAATTTTTGAAAACTTTTTGAAAATAAAATAAGAAGAAAATTACCCAATCTGAGCAACACGATGAACCGTCAGTTGTCCAAACTCGAACAATCCCCGGCAACGGCGCCAAAAACTTGATATGCGAAATTGTTACTCTAATTAGGTTGTAAAATTTGTTGTTTGTTCTCTCCCTGGCAATGGTGCCAACAACTGGTGCACAATACCATGGTCCAAACATAACTTCACAACTTCGCACAACTAACCAGCAAGTGCACTGGGTCGTCCAAGTAATAAAACCTTACGTGAGTAAGGGTCGATCCCACGGAGATTGTTGGTATGAAGCAAGCTATGGTGATCTTGTTAATCTCAGTCAGGCGGATATCAAATGGTTATGGAGTTTTTGAATAATAATAATAAATAAACAGAAGATAAAGATCGAAATACTTATGTAATTTATTGGTGAGAATTTCAGATAAGCGTATAAAGATGCCTTCGTTCTTCTGAACTTCTGCTTTCCTGCTGTCTTCATCCAATCAGTCCTACTCCTTTCCATGGCAAGCTTTCTGTAAGGGCATCACCGTTGTCAATGGCTACATCCCATCCTCTCTGTGAAAATGGTCCAAATGCTCTGTAACGGCATGGCTAATCATCTGGAGGTTCTCGATCATACTGGAATAGGATTTACTATCCTTTTGCGTCTGTCGCTACGCCCAGCACTCGCGAGTTTGAAGTTCGTCACAGCCATCCCTTCCCAGATCCTACTCGGAATACCACAGACAAGGTTTAGACTTTCCGGATCTCAGGAATGGCCATCCATGGGTTCTAACTTATACCACGAAGATTCTAATATCTCGGACTCGGTCCCCTGTATTAGATATCCAAGAGATATTCATTCTAGCTTGTTTGCATATAGAACGGAAGTGTTTGTCAGGCACGCGTTCATAAGTGAGAATGATGATGAGCGTCACATAATCATCACATTCATCATGTTCTTGGATGCGAATGGATATCTTAGAAGCGGAATAAGTTGAATTGAATAGAAAACAGTAGTACTTTGCATTAATTCATGAGGAACAGCAGAGCTCCACACCTTAATCTATGGAGTGCAGAAACTCTACCGTTGAAAATACATAAGGGATGAGGTTTAGGCATGGCCGAATGGCCAGCCTCCAAACGTGATCAATATGATTCAAAGATGAACTAAAATCATAAGATGATCCGAAGATGTCTAATACAATAGTAAAAGGTCCTATTTATACTAAACTAGCTACTAGGGTTTACAGAAGTAAGTAATTGATGCATAAAGCCACTTCCGGGGCCCACTTGGTGTGTGCTTGGACTGAGCTTGAATGTTACATGTGCAGAGGCTTCTTCTGGAGTTGAACGCCAAGTTGTAACATGTTTTTGGCGTTCAACTCTGGTTCGTGACTGTTTTTGGCGTTTAACTCCAGACTGCAGCGTAGAACTGGCGTTCAACGCCCTTTTGCATCGTCTAAACTCGGCCAAAGTATGGACTATTATATATTGCTGGAAAGCCCTGGATGTCTACTTTCCAGCGCAATTAGAAGCGCGCCATGTTGAGTTCTGTAGCTCCAGAAAATCCACTTTGAGTGCAGGGAGGTCAGAATCCAACAGCATCAGCAGTCCTTCTTCAACCTCTGAATCTGATTTTTGCTCAAGTCCCTCAATTTCAGCCAGAAAATACCTGAAATCACAAAAAAACACACAAACTCATAGTAAAGTCCAGAAATGTGAATTTAACATAAAAACTAATAAAAACATCCCTAAAAGTAACTAGATCCTACTAAAAACATACTAAAAACAATGCCAAAAAGCGTATAAATTATCCGCTCATCAAGCATGCTACTTTGAATTTGCTGTTCTTCTTTTAGTTGATCCATAGCTTCTTGCAGCTTGGTGACAGATACTTCTAGGCGGGTCCAGTAGTCAATCTGAGGGATTTCTGGGAGGAACTCATGTGCCCTCCTTTTGATGGAGTTATCTTGCACTTGTTGTCCTTCCATTGACTTTTTGGTGATTGGGTGCTCGACTGAGATATACTCATCCACTCCCATCTTTACCCCAGCATCTTTACATAGCAGAGAAATTAAGCTTGGATAGGCCAATTTTGCATCAGTGGAGTTCTTGTTTGCAATTGTATAGAGCTCATAGGAAATCAGATGATGAATCTCCACTTCGTTTCCCAGCATAATGCAGTGGATCATCACTGCTCTTTTGACAGTGACTTCAGAGCGGTTGCTGGTGGGCAGTATAGAACGCCCAATGAAGTCCAGCCAGCCCCTAGCAACTGGTTTGAGATCTCCTCTCTTGAGTTGATTTGGGACACCTTTTGTGTTGGTTATCCACTTGGTTCCAGGGATGCATATGTCCTCTAGAACTTGGTCCAAGCGCTTATCAAATCTCACCATTCTCCTATTAAAGGATTCTGGATCATCTTGTAGTTGAGGCAGCTTGAAGACCTCTCTTATTTTATCCAGGTGGAAGTAAATAATCTTCCCTCTAACCATGGTTCGAAAGGTATAGAAGGCGGTTCCAGTCATTCTCTGCTTATCTGTTTGCCACATATTTGAGTAGAATTCCTGAACCATGTTTCTACCAACCTTTGTCTCAGGATTAGCTAGAATTTCCCAGCCCCTGTTTCAAATCTGCTCTTAGATATCCGGATATTCGTCTTCTTTTAGATCGAATTTAACTTTCGGGATCACTGACCTTAGACCCATTATTTTGTGGTAATGGTCTGCCTGTTCTTTGGTTAAGAACCTCTCTTGATTCCAAAGTGGTTTTGGAGTATTCTCTTTCTTTCCTCTTGAAGTGGTTTGTTTTTCCTTAGGAGCCATGACCTTAGTGAATCTTAGCTCAGTGATCACGAAAAACATGCCAAACTTAGAGGTTTGCTTGTCCTCAAGCAAAAGAAAGGAAAGGAGAGGAATAGAAGGAGAGTCAAATTCGAGTTATGGAGGAAAGGGGGAGGCCGATTGTGAATTTATAAGGAAGGGGATGGGTTCAAAAATTTTGTAAAAGATATGATAGAAGATATGATTTGTAAAAGATAATTATGATATGAAAAAGATAAATCTGAATTTGAAAAGATAGTATGATGAGTTGAAAAAGATTTGAGAAGAAATTCAAAAGGTAGATGAGTTTTGAAAAAGATTTGAAAAGAAATTGAAGAAGATTTGAGAAAGATTTTAAGGATTAAAGAAAAATTTATTTTTAATTTGTTTTATTTTTTGAATTTGAAAGATGACAATTTGTAACATGTTTTTGCAAGAAATTTTGGATGGAATCATGAAAATTTAAAAAAAAATTGAGTTGGAAACAAAACTTCCTCCCCTCCACATTCCTGGCGTTAAACACCCAGAATGGCACCCATTCTGGCATTTAACGCCCATTTGTTGCTTCTTTTGGGCGTTTAACGCCCAGCCAGGAACCCTGGCTGGCGTTAAACGCCAAAAAGCCTTTATCACTGGCCGTTTTTCTAAACGCCCAGGATGCTGCAATTATGGCGTTTAACGCCCAGAAAGGTATCTTTACTGGCGTTTAACACCCACAATACCCCTTACTGTCGTTTTTGTGCCGGTGAGCTCCTTTTTTCTGCTTTATGCTCTGAATTCTTCTGTAACTCTGTGAAGTCCTGCAATTGATAATTAACCTTGAAGATAATTTATATCAAACTCCTATAATTATTAACAAATAGACTTTACTAATGGCTGGGTTGCCTCCTAGCAAGCGCTTCTTTATTGTCTTTAGCTGGACCTTGCTGAGCTTTAATCTAGTCTCAGTTTTGAGCATTCTTGCTCAACATTGCCTTCAAGATAATGCTTGACTCTCTGTCCATTGACAATGAACTTTTTATTAGAGTCAATATCCTGAAGCTCTACATATCCATATGGTGACACACTTGTAATCACATATGGTCCCCTCACCGGGATTTTAATTTCCTAGGGAATAATCTGATCCTAGAGTTGAACAGCAGAACCTTCTGTCCTGGTTCAAAGACTCTGGATGATAGTTTCTTATCATGCCACTTTTTTGCTTTCTCCTTGTAAATTTTTGCATTTTCGAAAGCATTGAGTCTGAATTCCTCTAGCTCATTTAACTGGAGTAATCTCTTCTCTCCAGCTAACTTAGCATCTAGGTTTAGGAACCTGGTTGCCCAGTAGGCTTTATGCTCCAGTTCCACGGGCAGATGACAGGCCTTGCCATACACAAGCTGGTATGGAGAGGTTTCTATAGGGGTCTTGAACGCTGTTCTGTATGCCCACAGAGCATCGTCCAAGCCTTTTGCCCAATCCCTTCTACGGGCAATTACAGTCCGTTCCAGGATTCTTTTTAGTTCTCTATTAGAGAATTCAGCCTGCCCATTCGTCTGTAGATGATATGGAGTTGCTACCTTGTGGCTAATTCTATATCGGACCATAGCAGAGTAAAGCTGTTTATTGCAGAAATGAGTGCCACATCACTGATTAGTACTCTAGGGACACCAAACCTACTAAAGATATGTTTTTGGAGGAACTTCAGCACTGTCTTAGTATCATTAGTGGGTGTTGCAATTGCCTCTACCCATTTAGATACATAGTCTACTGCCACCAGAATATACGTGTTTGAGTATGATGGTGGGAAAGGCCCCATGAAGTCAATACCCCATACATCAAACAACTCAATCTCCAAGATCCCTTGTTGAGGTATGGCGTAACCATGAGGCAGATTACCAGCTCTCTGGCAACTGTCACAATTACGTACAAACTCTCGGGAGTCTCTATAGAGAGTAGGCCAGTAGAACCCACATTGGAGAACCTCGGTGGCTGTTCGCTCACCTCTGAAATGGCCTCCATATTGTGATCCATGGCAATTCTATAAGATCTTTCGTCCCTCTTCCTTGGGCACACATCTACGGATTATTTCGTCTGCACATCTCTTAAAGAGATATAGCTCATCCCATAAGTAGTACTTTGCATCAGAAATCAATTTCTTTATTTGCTGCCTGCTGTACTCTTTGGGTATGAATCTTACAGCTTTATAGTTTGCAATGTCTGCAAACCATGGCATTTCCTGAATGGCAAATTGTTGCTCATCCGGAAAGGTTTCAGAGATCTCAATAGAGGGGGAGGACGCCCCTTCTACTGGTTCTATCCGGGACAGATGATCAGCCACTTGGTTCTCTGTCCCTTTTTTGTCTCTTATTTCTATATCAAACTCTTGTAGAAGCAACACCCATCTTATGAGCCTGGGTTTTGAATCTTGCTTTGTAAGTAGATATTTAAGAGCAGCATGATCAGTGTACACAATAACTTTTGATCCTACTAAGTATGATCTAAACTTGTCAATAGCATAAACCACTGCAAGCAGCTCTTTTTCTGTGGTTGTGTAATTTTTATGTGCATCATTTAAAACACGGCTAGCATAATAAATGACATGCAGAAGCTTGTTATGCCTCTGTCCCAATACTGCACCAATGGCATGGCCACTAGCATCACACATTAGTTCGAATGGTAATGTCCAGTCTGGTGCAGAAATAACTGGTGATGTGACCAGCTTAGCTTTTAGAGTTTCAAACACCTACAAACACTCTATGTCAAACACAAATGGCGTGTCAGCAGCTAGCAGATTGCTCAGAGGTTTTGCAATTTTTGAAAAATCCCTTATAAACCTCCTATAGAATCCTGCATGCCCCAGAAAGCTTCTGATTGCCTTAACATTGGCAGGTGGTGGTAATTTTTCAATTACCTCTACTTTAGCTTGATCCACCTCTATTCCCTTGTTTGAAATTTTATGCCCAAGGACAATTCCTTCAGTCACCATAAAGTGACATTTTTCCCAGTTTAAAACTAGGTTGGTCTCTTAGCACCTTTTCAGAAAAAGTGCTAAATGGTCAAGGTAGGAGCTGAATGAGTCTCCAAATACTGAGAAGTCATCCATGAAGACTTCCAGAAAATTTTCTACCATATCAGAGAAGATAGAGAGCATGCACCTCTGAAAGGTTGCAGGTGCATTGCACAGACCAAAAGGCATCCTTCTGTAGGCAAATACTCCAGAAGGACATGTGAATGTTGTTTTCTCTTGGTCCTGAGGATCTACTGCAATTTGGTTGTAACCTGAATAGCCATCCAAAAAGCAGTAATATTCATGACCTGCTAGTTTCTCTAGCATCTGGTCTATGAATAGTAAAGGAAAGTGATCCTTCCTGGTGGCTGTATTGAGCCTTCTGTAGTCAATATACATACGCCACCCTGTAACTGTTCTTGTAGGAACCAGTTTATTCTTTTTATTATGAACCACTGTCATGCCTCCCTTCTTGGGGACAACTTGGACAGGGCTCACCCAGGGGCTATCAGAAATAGGATAAATAATCCCAGCCTCCAGTAACTTGGTGACCTCTTTCTGTACCACCTCCTTCATGGCTGGATTTAGCCGCCTCTGTGGTTGAACCACTGGCTTAGCATCGTCCTCCAATAGGATCTTGTGCATGCATCTTGCTGGGCTGATGCCCTTAAGATCACTTATGGACCACCCAAGAGCTGCCTTGTGTGTCCTTAGCACTTGAAGTAGTGCTTTCTCTTCCTGTGGATTTAAAGCAGAGCTTATGATCACCGGAAAAGTGTCACCTTCTCCCAGAAATGCATATTTCAGGGATGGTGGTAGTGGTTTGAGCTCAAGTTTAAGAGGTTTTTCCTCTTCCTGAGGAATTTTCAGAGGTTCTTTTACTTCCTCTGGTTCCTCCAAATCAGGCTGAACATCTTTAAAGATGTCTTCTAGCTCTGATTCGAGACTCTCAGCCATGTTGATCTCCTCTACTAGGGAGTCAATAATATCAACACTCATACAGTCTTTTGATGTGTCTGGATGCTTCATTGCCTCAACAGCATTCAGCCTAAACTCATCCTCATTGACTCTCAAGGTCACTTCCCCTTTTTGGACATCAATGAGGGTTCGTCCAATTGCTAGGAAAGATCTTCCTAGAATGAGAGTTGCACTATTGTGCTCCTCCATTTACAGCACTACAAAGTCAGTAAGAAAGGCAAATGGCCCAACTGTGACAATCATATCTTCAATTATGCCTGATGGGTATTTAATGGAGCCATCAGCAAGTTGAAGATAGATTCGGGTTGGTTTGACCTCTTCAGTCAAGCCAAGCTTTCTGATAGTGGATGCAGGGATTAGGTTGATACTTGCCCCAAGATCACATAGAGCTGTCTTGGTACAAGTACCCTCTAATGTGCAAGGTATCATAAAGCTCCCAGGATCCTTAAGCTTTTCTGGTAAGCTCTTTAAAATGACTGCACTGCACTCTTCAGTGAGGAAGACTTTTTCAGTTTCCCTCCAATCCTTCTTATGACTTAAGATCTCTTTCATGAACTTAGCATAAGAGGGTATTTTCTCAAGTACCTCTGCAAACGGAATCTTGATTTCAAGAGTCCTGAGATAGTCTGCAAAGCGGGCAAATTGTTTATCCTGTTTTACTTGGCGGAATTTCTGAGGATAAGGCATCTTGGCTTTGTATTCTTCAACCTTAGTTGCTGCAGGTTTATTACTCCCTACAGAGGTGGTTGGAGAAGCCTTCTTAGAGGGGTTACCATCAGCACTTGCAGGTGTCTGATCCCTCATTGGCGTTTGAATGCCAGGCTTGGGGGCTAGATGGGCGTTTAACGCCAGATTCCCTCCCCTTTCTGGCGTTTGAACGCTAGAACTGGACATGGACTGGGCGTTTAACGCCAGTTTTTCACCCTTTTCTGGCGTTTGAACGCCAGAGTTATTCCTCTCTAGGATCTTACTGTTCTCAGAGGGATTTTGGGTAGCAGGTTGCTCGTCCTCTGTCAGCTGTTCTTTTCTTGGCTTTCTGCTGCTTTGAGTTGAGTTATTCAATGTTTTTCCACTTCTTAATTGAACTGCTTGGCACTCTTCTGTTATCTGTTTTGATAACTGCTGTTTTGTCTGATTCAATTGTGATTCCATATCCTTGTTAGCATTTTTGGTTTCTTGTAGCGTCTCCTTAAATTCTGCTAACTGCCTTGTTACAGAAGATAGTTGCTGATTGAGTTTAGCAACTTGTTCCTGAGGACTAAAGTCAGTTGATACTGCCTTAACTTCTTCTTTCATGAAGGACTCACTACTTATGTATAGATGCTGATTTCTAGCAACTGTATCGATAAACTCTTGAGCCTCTTCAATAGTCTTTCTCATGTGTATAGATCCACCAGCTGAGTGGTCTAGAGATATCTAAGCTTTTTCTGTAAGCCCATAATAGAAGATGTCTAACTGCACCCACTCTGAAAATATTTCAGAGGGGCATTTCCTTAGCATCCCTCTGTACCTTTCCCAGGTGTTATAAAGGGATTCATCATCCTCTTATTTAAAGCCTTGGATATCCAGCCTTAGCTGTGTCATCCTTTTTGCAGGGAAATATTGATTCAGGAATTTGTCTGATAACTGTTTTCATGTTCTTATGCTTGCTGTGGGTTGGTTATTTAACCACCTCTTAGCTTGATCTTTTACAGCAAATGGAAACAGTAATAATCTGTATATATCCTGATCTACCTCCTTGTCACGCATTGTGTCAGCAATTTGCAAAAACTACGCCAGAAACTCAGTAGGTTCTTCCTGTGGAAGCCGGAATACTGGCAATTTTGCTGCACTATGACAATGAGCTGAGGATTTAGCTCAAAACTGCTTGCTCTGATGGGAGGTATACAGATGCTACTCCCATATGCAGCAGTAATGGGGTTAGCATATGACCTCAGAGTCCTTCTAGACTGTTCATTTCCACTTATGTCCATGATGGAGAAAAGAAAATTGATATGGATTGCGAATAAATTATATTTTTATTTATTTTATTTTATTTAATTAAAAGCAACCGAATAAAATAAAATAAAATAAAATAAATGGAGAATAAAATAAAAGTTTTGAAAACTAGAATAATTGATTAATTAAGAAAATTTGAAAAACCTTAGATATGATTTTTGAAAAAAAATTTGAATTTTGAAATTCCAAAACTAAGATAAGATAAAATAAGAAGTTTTAAAATGAAAATCTGAATTTTTAAAGACAGAATTCGAAAATCAATTAAAATAAAGAGAGAAGATATTTTTGAATTTAATGAAGAAAGAGAAAAACAGTAAAATGACACCAAACTTAGAATTTTTAGATCAAAACAAAGGAAACAAACACGAAAACTTTGAATATCAAGACGAACATTGAGAGCAACTTTTGAAAAATTTTTAAGAAAACAGAAACACAAAGGACACCAAACTTAAAAATTTTTATATTCTGAGCACTAATAATTCGAAAAAAATAAAAGGAAAAATAAAATTATGCAATTGACACCAAACTTAAAATATGAAACTAAACTCAAACAGAAGACTAAATTATGAAGTTATTGGTTTTGAAAATTTTCGACAATAATTAAGAAAAATAAAATAAGGATTTTAAAATTTTAACCAAAAACAATAATAGAAGACTCTAAACCAAAAAGAAAAATTTTCCTAATCTAAGCAACAAAATAAACCGTCAGTTGTCCAAACTCGAACATTCCCCGGCAACGGCGCCAAAAACTTAGTGCACGAAATCACAATCACACTTTTGCAATTCCGCACAACTAACTAGCAAGTGCACTGAGTCGTCCAAGTAATACCTTACGTGAGTAAGGGTCGATCCCACGGAGATTGTCGGCTTTAAGCAAGCTATGGTTATCTTGTAACTCTTAGTCAGGATATCAATAATAATTCTCAGTTTTAATTGGAATGAGTAAAAGAACATGGGTTAAATAATACTTGTTATGCAGTAATGGAGAACAGGTTGAGGTTTGGAGATGCTCTGTCTTCTAAATCTCTGCTTTCCTACTGTCTTCTTCTTCATGCACGCAAGGCTCCTTCCATGGCAAAGTGTATGTTGGTGGATCACCGTTGTCAATGGCTACCATCCGTCCTCTCAGTGAAAATGGTCCAGCTAAGGGTTTCGTAGGGCTAATTATCTGTCGGTTCTCACTAGTGTTGGAATAAGATCCATTGATCCTTTTGCACACTGTCACTGCCCCCAACATTTGTGAGTTTGAAGCTCGTCACAGTCATCCCTTCCTGAATCCTACTCGGAATACCACAGACAAGGTTTAGACTTTTCGGATCTCAAGAATGCTACCAATTGATTCTAGCTTATACCACAAAGACTCTGATCTCACGGATTTGAATTTTCTGTTGTCAGGAAAGGCAATCAAACTCGTGAACCAGGAACCAAAGAGATACACACTCAATCTAAGGTAGAATGGAAGTGGTTGTCAGGCACACGTTCATAGGTTGAGAATGGTGATGAGTGTCACGGATCATCACATTCATCACGGTTAAGTACAAGCGAGTATCTTAGAACAGAAACAAGCGTGATTGAATAGAAAATAGAGGTAATTGCATTAATCCATCGAGACACAGCAGAGCTCCCCACCCCCAACCATGGAGTTTAGAGATTCATGCCATAGAAGATACAAATTCTGATGTAAAATGTCATGAGTTACAAAATGAATCTCTAAAAGTAGTTTTTATACTAAACTAATAACCTAGGTTTACAAAAAATGGGTAAACTAAGATAGATAGTGCAGAAATCCACTTCTGGGGCCCATTTGGTGTGTGCTTGGGCTGAGCATTGAAGCTTCCATGTGTAGAGACTTTTCTTGGAGTTAAACTCCAATTTTTGTGCCAGTTTGGGCATTTAACTCCAACTTTTATACCAGTTCTGGCATTTAACGCCAGAATAGGGCAAAGACTTGGCGTTAAACGCCAGTTTGTGTGATCTTAACTCGGGAAAAGTATAGACTATTATATATTTCTGGAAAGCCCAAGATGTCTACTTTCCAACTCAATTGAGAGCGCGCCAATTGGGCTTTTGTAGCTCTAGAAAATCCATTTTGAGTGCAGGGAGGTCAGAATCCAACAGCATCTGCAGTTCTTTTTCATCCTTGAATCAGATGTTTGCTCAGGTCCCTCAATTTCAGCCAGAAAATACCTGAAATCACAAAAAAACACACAAACTCATAGTAAAGTCCAGAAATATGATTTTTGCATAAAAACTAATAAAAATATACTAAAAAGTAGCTAGATCCTACTAAAAACTATATGAAAATACCCCCAAAAAGCGTATAAAATATCCGCTCATCAAGGGCCACCTCCATAAGCACAATTGTTCTGCACCAAAGTGATTAGTTGAGGCTTCAACTCAAAGTCATTTGCATGAACATTTGGGGTGAGGATGCTGCTCCCATAATGTCTGGGATTGGGGATAGTGTAAGAGGCCAATATCCTCCTTGCAGGTTGAGCATTGTTGCTCACTCCCTCTTCAGGCTCCTCAGCCTCCATGACTTGCAAAAATCACAAACAAACCAATTAAAACATGGACATTCTAATGCTAGAACGTGGTTAGAGGATTAGGTGACACAATGTGTCAAACAGTTAATGTGCTTAGTAAAAATAAAAAGAAAATGCTTAATCTAGATTAACACCCTACTTAATCATTGTCAATCGATATCAATCCCCGGCAACGGCGCCAAAAACTTGATGGCGTGGAAATCAGATTCCACACCAACACTCACCGGCAAGTGTACCGAGTCGCATCAAGTAGTAATAACTCACAAGAGTGAGGTCGATCCCACAGGGATTGATGGATTGAGCAATTTTAGTTAGGTAATGAATTTAGTTAAGTGAATATTTGATGAATTGAGTGATTTTGATGGACAAAATCTAAATTGCAAGTAATTAAAGATGCAGAATGTAAATTGAGCAGAAGAATAAAATGCAGAAGAGATAAATTGCAAGTAACTTAAAGAAAAAGAAAGTAAAAGAGCTAAAACTTATATTGCAAGAAAAGTAAATTATAGAAACTTAAAGTGCAAGAAATGTAAATTGATGAATCTAAATTTGCTGAGAAATGTAAATTGCTTGAAGAGTAAAAGGAATTGGGTGCTGGGACTTGGAATTGAACAAGGAATTGCAAACTAAAATAAATCAGAAAGCTCTGAGATGCAGGACTTCAGATCTTGATCTCAGTAGCAGGAACAGAAACGGAAAATTTCTTCAAGAAATAAAATAGCAAGAGAATTTGAGTCAATTATGAAATCCTTGAAGAGAAATTGAAGATCAAAGAAGAGCAATAAGGTTAGAAAGCAGATCTAACTCCTAATTACTCTCTAGATCAAGTAGAAAATAAATTACAGAAGAAAATGAAATTTTAAAACAGCAAAAGAAACTCATATCCAAATTCAATAGAATTCCTCAATCTCAATCCAAAAACCCAAAACAGAAAAGTAGAAGTTGCAGATGAAAGAAATTGTAAACAAAAAACTAAACTCAGATTCAATCCTTAGAGCAATTGAGAAGAGAGGTAAAAGATGATTCCCAAACTTAGAATCAATGAAGCTCTTCAATCTCAATTCAAATTCCAAGAACAGAAATTAAAAGTTGCAGAAGAAAGAAAATGCAGAAAGAAAACTCAGATCTAAATTTTCAAATCCCAAATTCAAAAACAAGTAAAAAGTAAAAAATCAGCAAAAGGTCCCTTTACAAATCAAATTAACTCCTATATATACACTTTCTATTTTGGTCTTCAAAGCTTGGAGTGGGCTTTTCAAAGTTGGCCTTGAATGAAAAATGGATTTCAAGAAGGATGGGTTCGGTTTGGCTTTGGTTCAATTGAAGTGGAGGCATGGGTTCAATTGAGTTGGAGGCATGGTTTAGCTCCCAGGGGAGTGCTCCGCTCGGTTTAGTGAGCATTGTGCTCACTTTCCTTTGGCCTATCATGCTTTTAGTGTAGCGCTCATTAAGTGAGCATTGTGCTCAATATTTGAGCGCTATGTATTATGTTGAGTGTGTTTCCCCCTTCGAACCTTGGTGTCCCCTTTTTTGAATGCTACGCTTCCTAAATTTCCTTGGTGAAGGCACGAAAATGCTCACTTCAAGGGAGCATAGTGCTCACTTCTTTGAGCGCCATTTGAGTGCTCCTTGCCTTCCTTGGTTTGATGTGCGACAATGCTCACTAGAGTGAGCATAGTGCTCACTTGATTTGAGCACCAGCCTTGTCTTGGCCTTGCTTCCCTTGCTGAAGAGCACGCAAATGCTCACTAGAGTGAGCATAGTGCTCACTTGATTTGAGCGCTCCTTGTGCTCCTTCATGGTTGAGCGCCACGCTTTATTTTTATGGGCCACGCTTTTGAAAGCGTGGCCTAAGGTCCAAAGCATGCTCAATCTTCAAAAGTGTGCCAAAATTTTCTCTTTCTACCATTTCTTCACCTACAAGCAACCACACAAACATGTCAAAGTATCACTAAATTCACAAGGTTTCTAATTCATTCATAAAATCAACTAATTCTAGCTTAAACCCTATGATTTTGTGTCAAATAAATGATGGTTGATTGATTTAACATAATCATAAAAATCCACTCCAAATCACTTACTTATTGTGCAAGAAAGTGCATAAAACCTAATGAAAACTAATGAAATAGGCTTGTGAAACTAGCCTAAGATGACTTGTCATCAATAAACAAACAATAAATAGGTTATGGCTGGTGCAGTATGATCCTATTTGACCCCCGAGAGCTTTGTCCATAAAAATGATAAAGACTTCAGCAATAATAATGAATAAATATAATGAAAGAGGTCTCCCTGTCTCAGTCTCCTTTGGAAAATTACTTTTCTTGTAAGGTTTCTATTGATCTTGAACTTGTATCTCATCCCGTGACACATTCCATAACTAGCTCTGTCCACCTTTGGTCAAACCCAGACGCTTTTAGCACTTGCTCTAAGTAATCCCACTTCAACCTATCATATGCCTTGTTCATATCCAGCTTGATTGTCAAATTTTGGTTCCCTCTTTCTCCTTTTTTATTTAGTAAGTGAAAAGCTTTATAAACTATTATCATATTCTTTCTGCTTGCTTGATTTTGGGTGCTAGCACAACATGAGTTTCGTTCACCTCTTTTAGTAACTCCCCTACTTCAAAGAATCTTTTAACCACCGCACAGACCTCCTTTTTTATGTAGTCCCAATGTTTTTGGTAAAATAAGTCATTTAAACCATCCGGTCATCGAATCCTCATATTGTCCATGCTGAATATTGCTTGTATTATCTCCTCTTCTGTGACCTTTTCTATTAGTCTTGCATTCATTTGCTCTATCACTCTTGTTGGTATCTGCTTGATGCATCCTTCCATGTCTACCTTATCTCTTGTCTTAAATAGCTGAGAGAAGTGGTCCTCTATATGTTTTTTGATATGGTCTTGTCCTTGAATCCATTCCTCCGAAGAGTTCTCAAGTCTTTCAATCCTATTTCTATCACTCCTCTGAATTGTTGATGCATGAAAAAATGCTCTGTTCTTATCCCCACTTGATCCATTTCAACCTTGCCCTTTGTCCCCAGTACTTCTCCTCGTGCTTTCATAGATTTGTTATCTTCTTTTTTACCTCTAGAATTTGTTCTTGTTGTTGAGTTGTTATTTCCGAGTTCTGCAGTCTTCTTAGCTTCTGTTGTCATTTCTCAATTTTTTTGTCTGTTTTTCTAAAGGTTTTTTTGCTCCATTTTGGTCAATTTATTTTTGCAGTTCACATTCTTTTCTGTTGTTAGAATTTATGCTCCATGCTTTTTTTATCGTTTTTCCGTATTCTTATTTATTCTCCCAAAAAACTTGCCAAAAACATATTTTTGGACATGTGGATTCCAAAAATATGTTTTTGAACATGTGGGCTCCAAAAAATTTAACATCCAACAAGCATGAGTATTAAAGGCTTAAAATATTGAGGTTAGAGGAATACAAAATACGAGAAAAGTTGAACATATTCCTTCCCCAAAGACCACAAAATAACAAGAATCCCCCACCAAATAATAAAATAAATAAATAATAGTAATTTTCTATAATTTTTTTACATAAAAACAAGAAATATAATTCTTATTCGAGTCTAATCATCCATTATGGAGATGACAATTTACACAGTAATAAATATAAAAAATAATTATTTTTATTAATATAATAATACATTAATAGAACTTATTTTTGGTATATTTGTCATTCCATTCATAAGTCAATTAAGCCACATAATATTATATGTTGACTTAAACTTAAAACATTAGCTTTTATTTTATATTTATTTATTAATTTTTAATAAACTATTATTTTAGTATTTATCGTTTGAATTAAATTTTAATTTTGTCTTTATATTTGAACGTTTTATTTTTATTCCAAATATTTTATTTTATTCTATTTTAGTTATCAGGTCGAAATTAAATTTTTTTTTAAAATATCATTTTTTTATTAGTATCTTTTTTGTTCTCTTATTATTCTAATATTTTCATTCTCAAATTACTACAACCACTGCCATGATCATTATAATTATGATTTTTGTCATTATCTAAAAAAAAAATCATAATAAAAAAATATTTTTAAAAAAATTAATTTTAATCAAAAAACTAAAATAAGACATTTGTGATAAAAATAAAACACTTTAAATATTAAAAATAAAATTAAAATTTAATCTAAATATTAAAAATTAAAACAATACTTTATTCTATATGATTTTTAGTATACAAAGACTTATTATGAAAGTCTTGAATGCACTATGTTTGATCATTTTTTTTGTTGGAACAATAAAACCTTTTGACTTATATTCCAATTTAGTGGAAATTAAAGCTTATCAAGATATGGATATCCCTTATCTTTTTTGAACATATCTTAGTGCAATATGCACAAATGCAACAATTATTTGATCATAGTTAATCAATTGGATGGCATCACTTTCTGTCCAAAAAAGCCTCCCCATTATACTTAGTATCCCATGCATCTTGGTCTCTCCTTTGCCATGATAAGTATGTCACAGCTTTCATTTACCATCTTTATATGCACTCATCACTCCATTATGTCATCAAATCAATTGCTTCCGTGCTTTACTTTGCCGGCGGCTAACAATTTCATATTCTCACGAAAAAGGGGAAAAAAGGTTTTTATATATATTTGAACTAAATGATATACAATAAAATGTGGAAGCTATAATGTATTTGTGTGTTCCTTTCTCTTTTTTGGAAACTTTTTTTTATTTGCGTGGTTTATAGTTAGACCAAACGTCTAAACCTAGAAGAGAACATAAAAATTTCTTAAGTACACAATATATATATTCGAGAAAAATAATGTTAAGATTACATAGTTTTTTGTTTTTCTTTTTATGGATTTGTGGCGTCTTTTGCTTTTGAAAAAAGAAAGCATGAATTAGTTGCGTAATGTTAATTATATATTTTATGTAAATAAGTTGAAGAAACAGTAAGAAGGTTAAATTAATTTTTAAATTTAATATTTTAGTTTTTAATAAATTTTTTATTTTTTAAAATTTTTAAAAATTATCATTGGTGAATGAATAAATCCTTTATTTATAAAAATTTTTTTACACAGGTTTTTTTTTCCTCTTATGAGCTTATGGCATATTTTGCTTTTGAAAAAAGAAAATATAGACTAATTGCGTAGTGTTAATTACATATTTTATGTGAGTGAGTTGAAGAAGTCACAAGAAAGTTAAATTAGCATTTAGATTCAATACTTTAATTTTTAATAAATTTTTTATTTTTTAAAATTTTTAAAAATTAACATTGGTGAATAAATTAATCTTTTATTTTTAAAATTTTTTTTACACAGTTTTTTTTTCCTTCTTACAAGTTTATGGCGTCTTTTGCTTTTGAAAAAAAAAAAACATGGCTTAGTTGCGTAATGTTAGTTACATAATTCATGTGAGTGAGTTGAAGAAGTGACAAAAAAGTTAAATTAGTCTTTAGATTCAATATTTTATTTTTTAATAAATTTTTTACTTTTAAAAATTATCATTAGTGAATAAATTAATCCTTTATTTTTAAAATTTTTTTTACACAGTTTTTTTTTTCCTTCTTATGGATTTATGGCGTCTTTTGTTTTTGAAAAAAGAAAGCATGGACTAGTTGTGTAATGTTAGTTACATATTTCATGTGAGTTAAAAAAGTGGCAAGAAAGTTAAATTAGTCTTTAGATTCAATACTTTAGTTTTCAATAAATTTTTTATTTTTTTAAAATTTTTTACACAGTTTTTTTTTCCCTTCTTATGGGTTTATGGTGTCTTTTACTTTTGGAAAAAGAAAGCATAGACTAGTTGCGTAATATTAGTTACATATTTCACGTGAGTGAGTTGAAGAAGTGGCAAGAAAATTAAATTAATTTTCAGATTCAATATTTTAGTTTTTAATAAATTTTTTATTTTTTAAAATTTTAAAAATTATCATTGGTGAATAAATTAATCCTTTATATTTAAAATTTTTTTTACACAGTTTTTTTCCCTTCTTATGTGCTTATGACGTCTTTTGCTTTTGAAAAAAGAAAGCATGGACTAGTTACTTAATATTAGTTACATATTTTATGTGAATGAGTTGAAGAAATGGCAAAAAAGTTAAATTAGTCTTTAAATTCAATAATTTATTTTCAATAAATTTTTTATTTTTTTAAATTTTTAAAACTTATCATTGGTGAATAAATTAATTTTTTATTTTTAAAAATTTTTTTACACAGTTTTTTTTCTTCTTATGGGCTTATAGCGTCTTTTGCTTATGAAAAAAAAAAGCATGGACTGATTGCGTAATGTTAATTACATATTTTATGTGAGTGAGTTGAAGAAGTGGTAAAAAAGTTAAATTAGTCTTTAGATTCAATACTTTAGTTTTCAATAAATTTTTTATTTTTTTAAAATATTTAAAAATTATCATTAGTGAATAAATTAATCTTTTATTTTTTTAAATTTTTTTACACAGTTTTTTTCCCTTCTTATGGGCTTATGGCGTCTTTTGCTTTTGAAAAAAGAAAGTATGGACTAGTTGCGTAATGTTAGTTACATATTTTATGTGAATGAGTTGAAGAAATGACAAGAAAGTTAAATTAGTCTTTAGATTCAATACTTTAGTTTTCAATAAATTTTTTAATTTTTTTATTTTTAAAAATTATCATTAATCTTTTATTTTTTAATTTTTTTATACAGATTTTTTCCCCTTCTTATGGATTTATAGCGTCTTTTGCTTTTGGAAAAAGAAAGCATAGACTAGTTAAGTAATGTTAGTTACATATTTCATGTGAGTGAGTTAAAGAAGTGGCAAGAAAATTAAATTAGTCTTTAGATTCAATATTTTAATTTTCAATAATTTTTTTATTTTTTAAAATTTTTAAAAATTATCATTGGCGAATAAATTAATCCTCTATTTGTTGCAATTAAATTTTAAATTTTTAAATATTTTATTATAAGATAAATTAGTCCCCTCCAAATAAAAAAAAAAAGATTAGTCTGTCCAACAGAAAAGGACTATCCGATAAAGATAAATTAATCCTTTTTAAAATAATATTCTGCGTTTAGGAAGGAGATTGAGACTAATAAAAGACTGTAATGTAATTAATTTCTATATTATATTTAGTGTAAAATATACTGAACTGAGTTATGTCTAAATATCATATTTGATTTAAGATAAATATAAATATTAATGGATAGATTTAGAATTTAAAAAGTTAAATAAGAATATTTTTAAAATGAAACATTATTAAAGTTTCAGTCTCTAGTCCCAGAAATTTTAGTTCTCTTTGTCTCCACTTTTTATAAATACTAACGAGACTAAAATTATATTTTGAGACTAAATTTTAGTTCCACCATTAAACATAATACTAAGTCTCAGTTTTTTAATTTTAGTTTTAGTCTCAAAAAATAAATACTATCTAAAAGGGCAATTTGTCTAATAAAGATTTATTAAAAAAGTAAAATATTTAATCTAAAATTTCTAGAGAACTTTCTAAGTATTTATTCAATTATATATTATAATAGTATACATCACATCACATCCACGGGTGTAATTTAAATAATATATAAAGAAAAATCTAAATTTATTTCTAGATAAATTCTTAGTTTAGAAATTAAATTATCTAATCAAATTATTTCTTTGAGATAATTATATTCTTTTAGTAAATGTTGGAAGTAGTAGTTAATTTGAATGATGTGACTAATATATTATTGGAAATATTATATAACATTCCTCTACATAGTTTTATTTATATTTAATTTAGTTTCTACTTTAATTATGAATTTTCTCATCTCTAAATTAATTATATTTTTAATTATTCACAATTATTAATATAAATATAAAATTCATTAAATATTTATAAATTAAAAGCTTATTATTCACAATCTATTCTTTTTTGATAACATGATGATATTTACCAATTTCAATAAATAGTTGAAGCATATAACAATAACAATATTCTAGACATAAATTACTTAATAATTCATTAAAATTTGAAAATAATAATTACTTTAGTATAAAGATAATAAATAAAGACATTTATTATAAAAAATAAAATTTTATATAATTATTTAATTATACTTGAACCAATAATTTAGTCAATAACCCAACTATTAAATATGATTTAATGACCCAATACTCTAATCAAGTCGATTGCCAATTTGATTCACATAGGTATCGAATAAATTTGCTTATCATTTGACTATTTTAATGTAATTTTTGTTTTATTTTCCGTTTTCAAACATTCTATAATTTAAATTACACTAATAAAAGTAAAATTCTTGTGTTAAAATAAAGAGGCGTCCACAAAATTTTCAAATTGAATTGAATTAGTTGAATCGTTAATAATAAAAGTTGAAAATAAATCACACAATCCAATTAGAAAGACAATAAAAAAAATTTTCACTTTAGCCAATAAACAAACACGCTAAATTACCCAAAAATAAAACTAAATTACTTTTTATTATTTTTTTCTTCTTATTTTTTCTAACACCACAATTTCGTCTACTCATCACCACTCGCGCGGTTACTACCATGGTGAGTTCTATAGTACCTTTTATTATAGTACTTAAATTGTCTAACTTATTTTTAAAGATAAAAAATAAAATATTTAAAACAAAAAGTAAAATATTTAAAATTTATTAAATATTATTTATTTACCTTTTCTAATAAATTAGGCACAATTTCAAATACACCATAGCATTCACCTACTACCATTATCTATTATTGGCGTCTAGCCTTTGCCAGCGCCATCAATCATGTCTGCTAGCTATCTCAAATTCTGAATCTTAAATTTTAAAATTTAATTTTTTTTACTCTCAACATTAAATTCTAAATTTTAAGTTTTATACCTTAAATTGATTTTATTTTGTTTTACTTATAAATTTTTATTTTTAATTGAATTTAATTTTTAATATTTTATTATGTTTAATTGTAGATATTTTTTTAATGTTAAATTGTTGGTTGATTTTTAAATTTGTTAGCTGAATGAGTGTTGATACTCTATTTTTTCTATGTGATATATATATATATTGGCTAAATTAGTATTGACATCCTATACTTTTTTTTTATATTTAGTTTGGAAATGGATATTCTTATTAATTTTTTATTTCAACTGATATTATTAAAGATATTTTATATTATTTAATATTTTTTATATTTTTTTAAATTTTACTGAAAAATGTATAGTAAAAAATTATATCTTGTAATAATAATATAATTAAAAAAAATTTGAGAGAATTCATATTTGATTTGGAAAAAATGGCACCAAATCAACGTATAAAGATCAAGAACAAAAATATCAACCATTTAAAATTTGTTCTCTTATCCATATATATCTAAGAATACGAAGAGTTACATCAACATTGTTTGGAAAAAACAAATGAAATTATTTTTTTCTCTCCATTCCAATTTGCTGAAAAGTAAAGGCATAATAATAAAGAGATTGAAATAGTGTGCGCACTAAGAAATATATATAGATTTTGATCTTCTAAATTTTGAATTTTATTTTAAAAAATAAAATATAATTTATTATCATTTATTTTATAAATAAAATAAAAAAAATATAAAAAAATATTTAATAATAAAAAATTTTATTTTATTCTTTAAAATAAAAATTTAAAATTTAAAAAATTTAAATTTAATATATATATATAATTTCCACTTCCGCGCCTTAGAGTCAATTGACATGTTTCGGCAAACATTATAGGAACTATTTTTATTAAGAAATTCAAACATGAGATCAGAGTCATGAAGAACCATGTTGCCTATGTTGCCTCTTGGTTGTGCACATACACTATTTTACCTTGGCATGACACGCTGATTATTGAAAGTCATAGTATATTTTAACTTTTTCTTCTTTATTTATTTTTATATATATATATATATATATATATATATATATATATATATATATATCATACTCTTTCTCTCTATTTTAATCATATGTATATCTAACTTAAAAAATAGAGTAAATATTCTTTCTGATTCTTAATCATTTATTCGATGGACATTGTATTTTTTAACAATTATAAAAATATAAATTGATCCTCATCCACTTTTGTATTTGTTCAATTCAGTCCCTGAGATTGGTTGACAGTAGGTCAACACTGACATATCAGGTAACTGTGTCTACGTAATTTTATCTCTTTTGTAATAGGGACAAATTGCCTCCTGAGCCGCCCCTCAACAATCTCTCTCCTCTTCTCCCTCTTCTCCGTTGCCTCTCTCAACTCCAAAACCCTAACCCCAATATCCCCAATCCGCCTCACCTCCTCTCTGAAATTATCATCAAAATTATTATCACCGCAATCATCATCAAAATCACTGTATTCGTCATTCCTCCTCATCCTCATCACAATCATTATCGTCATCAATAATATTATAATTAAAATTCAAAAATTCAAAAGCCAAAAACATAATCACACTAAAGAAGTATCCTAGTCGCTTGGAGAAAAAAATCCATTTGCTTTTCGAAAAAATTACCAGAAAAATAAATATTAAAAAAAGAAAAAATTTGAGTGTTAAAATAAATGAAACTCATGATGTTGTTGTGGTGGTGGTGGTATGTTGAGTGATGAAAAAAAATGAGAGAGTAAAAAAAATGCATAGAGGGAGGAAAGGGACGAGAAGAGGGAGAGACGGTTTTGGAAAATATAAATTTTTTATTAATAATCATGCATAAATAGTGGTGATGATATTGTTAATGACGATGATGATTGTGAGTACGGTGGTGGTGGCGAAGGGGGAGGATCGGAGAGAGAGGGAGGAGTGTGAGTGCGGTAATGGTAGAGAAAAGGGAGGAGAGGAAGAAGAAAGAGTTTCGGAAGAGAGAGATGGTTGAAGAGTTCAGGGGGTGATTTGTCCCTATTATGAAAGAGACGTTACCTGACAGGCTGACACGTCAGCGTTAACCTGTTGTTAACTGATTCTAGGGGCTGGATTGAACAAATACGAAAGTGAATAGGGACCGATTTGTGTTTTTATCATTGTTAGGGGGCGTAATGTCCATGAGATAAATGGTTAAAGACCAGAAAGGACTTTTACTCTAAAATATTGAAATTCATAATATATGTCTATTTTTAAATTCACGAAAATAATAAAGATCTTTTTCTATAATTCTCTTAATTTTATATAATAATACATGACGATTAATAATGTATATATTTTTTTTGGATAATTTTATCTGTTATATTTCTTTATACAATACCCAAATTAATTTAGCATCGTTTTTTTTAATTTATTTGTGTTGTATTTTTTTGAAGTTAATCCAAAACGAATGCACGAATAAAAATAGTTATCTCTATTTTAGTGGTCGCTTTTGATTCAATCGTACTAGAGATGGAAAAATTTTTCGAGATGCGAGAATCTCTGCAGAAATTGCTACGAATGGAGATCTAATTGTGAAAAATTTTTTTATAAAAATAGAAACGGGGTAAAATTTTTCTAAGGCAGGCGCGGAGACTTGAGCAAAAATTTTCGCTAATCCCCGACTTAATTGTCCTTAATAGTTTATTTTTCATATATACTTTTTAGTCTTTTTACATACATACATATATATATATATATATATATATATATATATATATATATATATATATATATATATATAGAGAGAGAGAGAGAGAGAGAGAGAGAGAGAGAGAGAGAGAGAGAGAGAGAGAGAGAGAGAGAGAGAGAGAGAGAGAGAGAGAGAGAGAGAGAGAGAGAGAGAGAGAGAGAGAGAGAGAGAGAGAGAGAGAGAGAGAGAGAGAGAGAGAGAGAGAGAGAGAGAGAGAGAGAGAGACCTAATCCTCATTTGCATAACCCTTCTTCAATTCATAGATCCTGACATCGCCCATACTCCATCCAACCTCTCTGCAGCCACCCCATTGTCACTCCTCACTATTCCAACACCCTCACCGCGTCGTTCTCTATATTTGTCGTGTTCCTTCCAACGACTTTGTCGTCGTGTCCATTCTCTTCTCTGCTACCGCGTCCCCCCACCTCGTCCATTACTCAGTGCTCTGGCTCGCCGTGGCGTCTCCTATTGCGTCATTTTGAAAGAAGTCACCATCTTGTCATTTAGACTTTTTGTATAAAATCTTGCTATTTTTGTATAGGATGGATACTTTCAGCTCTATTCCTATGAAAATTAATAATTAGTCACAACTATCAGAGAGATGGAGAATGGGGTCTCTGCGAAGAATGGGACCTTGTGAAAAATGAGGATGGAAAACAATATTCTTCCACGGCGAAAAACAAAGAAAAGGACGGAGAGCAAATCTGGAGACGGAAATAGGGAGCAAGGAAGCATCCCCATCCCCACCCTATCCCGTTGACATCCCTAAACCGTACATGATCTAACATTAATAATTATGGTATTATAGTTTGGGACTTTGGGTCATAAAATTCAACTTCCAAGTCGTAGTTAGAATTCATATCCATTGAATGGAACAGTCATAAAGTAAATCATCTTAATTTTTTAATTATTTAATAAAATATAATCTCTTACTTAACATTTTTTAATAAAATTAAAAAAGTATGTAAAAAGATATATTAAATAATAAAAATTATACTTTATAAAATAATTAAAAAATTAAGAGAATCTACTCTCAAATATTCATAGTGTTATATTCAGTAGTTTGTTGGCAAAAATTATGGCTAATTTTTTTTCTTTTGGTTACTTAAAAAAAAACAAAGAAGGAAAAAAAAACTAAGGACTATCTAACATTGTTAATATCCTTTTGCAAGCAATTCTCCAAATTCTTTCAAGCAGCAAGAAATTTAATATGGTAAGTGTTTATAGCCAGCGCCTTTTTAGTTATAGTATCTACTACTTTGTTAGCATCTCTTTTAATCAAACAAAATTCAACATATCAGTTTCATTATATGATGTCCTAGGCTTTTTGGATCAAGACATACTCACAGCTATAAGCCCCATCCTTACCTTGTATGAGAGTAAAGGCATCTATACAATCTGTTTCACAAATGACATATCTCTGATCAGCATTCCAAGCAAGAAAAAAATCTCTCTAAATAACAAATAACTCTCCATAAAAAAATGTTATTACTAGGTAACACACCTATACAACCGTTTTGCTACATACCACTCCAATCTCTATTAACACAAGCAAAGCAAACTCTTTCACCATAATAATAATAATAAAGATATACAGACACGCTGAAAATCAAAGATGGACAGAAGTTTCTTTCATTGGGCAAAATCATGACTAAGTTTGAGTACAAATTTCATAAGTAGAACAAGTATTTTAAATCATCTTGAATATTTAGTTTTAGTTAAATTTTATTTTGTAACTTACAAAATGTTGTCAATATTTATGGAACCACATATTATAAATAATGATGTTTTTAATATACTAAAATTGAGTTTTCTCCTTGTTAGCATAAAAAATTGACATTTCAGATACCTTGATCATGATCGTTTGACCTAAAGGTTAGTCGACAATATGTAAGTCGAGATGTTATAGCATGTGGATTCAACTTATCCGAGAAGGAGTCCAGTCGGTGACATTATCTAAAAATTGAAATAAAATAAATTGCACGAAGGCTTCATCCAGAAGCACTTTAGGGAATGTGGGGCTTGAAGATCAAGGTAAGAGGAGATGTAGGATGTCAAACTTGAGAGTCAAGATTCTTCATGGGAAGAGAAGAACATTCTGCAACTCTATCCTTGTGGTCTATAAATAGAATGAAAACGGAAATTAAAAAGGGACTTCAATCTGAACACTACAGTATTACACAAAACTCTACAAAATCAAAAGTTGTAACAGCCCAGACCACCCGCTAGCACGATATTGTCCGCTTTGGCACACAAGGCCTCACGGTTTTGTCTTTGACGATAGGGATGCTAGCCGAAGCTCCCCACACTCACTCGTCAAAACGCGTCATGCTAGGGAGAGGTATCCACACCCTTATAAGGCATGCTTCGTTCCCCTCCCCAACCAATGTGGGCCTTACAATCCACCCCCCTAAGGGAGTCCAGCGCCCTCGCTGGCACATCGATCCGGGTTCTGGCTCTGATACCATCTGTAACAGCCCAGACCACCCGCTAGCACGATATTGTCCGTTTTGGCACACAAGGCCTCACGGTTCAATCCAGAACCAGTCAATATTCATAATCATACATAGCCATTCCGGCTCATAATAAAACAGGACGCTAGCTTGTAACCTAAGTGGGGGCATTAAGGTGATGGAACATGGTTCTGGCTATGCTTGGTTGGGTTGGTGACTGCATCATGCTGGCTTGCCCGCTCCAAGTTGAGAGTTGAGTTAGGGCGCTGGGCTCCCTTAGGGGGGTGGATTGTAAGGCCCACATCGGTTGGGGAGGGGAACGAAGCATGCCTTATAAGGGTGTGGATACCTCTCCCTAGCATGACGCGTTTTGACGAGTGAGTGTGGGGAGCTTCGGCTAGCATCCCTATCGTCAAAGACAAAACCGTGAGGCCTTGTGTGCCAAAGCGGACAATATCGTGCTAGCGGGTGGTCTGGGCTGTTACAAAAGTCATGCTGACGCCAAGAAAATCCATGGAGTGCAAGTGCATGTGAGTGTTTGGAGTCAATTTTCTTTTGTTTATTTTATTTTCACAATTTTTTCTTTTATTCCATTTTATCGTTTTTCATTCCTTTTAAGATTTTTTAATTCGCTTCATTTATTTTAAACTTCAATTTATCTGTTATTTCAGTTATAGTTCTTATTTATTCATTTCTTTTCCTTCTTGTCATTTTGTTTTGATTCTTTTCTTTCAAAGCATTTTCTTTCCAAGATTTTCTTTCGCTTTGTTTATTTATTTGCTTTACAATTTATCACAAATATTTAGACTACACCTTTTGTAATTTTTATTTACAAACAATATCTTTTAGTTTTAGAATTTATTATTTTATTTTATTTTTCCGAATCAAATTAGGTTAGATATAAAAGGGAAAAGATTCATCTTGGATCTGATCTCTTCCGCACGTTTCACTTTTCAGAACTCTAGTTTTCTCTATAAGTCATGAGCAACTAAACCTCTTTGGTTAAAGTTAGGAGCTCTATTTATTTCTATAGATTAAGATTATTGCTTTTTGTAAGGTCCCACATCGGTTGGGGAGGAGAACGAAGCATGCCTTATAAGGGTGTGGATACCTCTCCCTAGCATGACACATTTTGACGAGTGAGTGTGGGGGGCTTCGGCTAGCATCCCTATCGTCAAAGGCAAAACCGTGACGCCTTGTGTGCCAAAGCGGACAATATCGTGCTAGCGGGTGGTCTGGGCTGTTACAGATGGTATCAGAGCCAGAACCAGGATCGATGTGCCAGCGAGGGCGCTGGACTCCTTTAGGGGGGTGGATTGTAAGGTCCCACATCGGTTGGGGAGGAGAACGAAGCATGCCTTATAAGGGTGTGGATACCTCTCCTTATCATGACGCGTTTTGACAAGTGAGTGTGGGGGGCTTCGGCTAGCATCCCTATCGTCAAAGGCAAAACCGTGACGCCTTGTGTGCCAAAGCGGACAATATCATGCTAGCGGGTGGTCTGGGCTGTTACAGATGGTATCAGATCCAGAACCCGGATCGATGTGCCAGCGAGGGCGCTGGACTCCCTTAGGGGGGTGGATTGTAAGGTCCCACATCGGTTGGGGAGGAGAACGAAGCATGCCTTATAAGGGTGTGGATACCTCTCCCTAGCATGACGCGTTTTGACGAGTGAGTGTGGGGGCTTCGGCTATCATCCCTATCGTCAAAAGCAAAACCGTGAGGCCTTGTGTGCCAAAGCGGACAATATCATGCTAGCGGGTGGTCTGGGCTGTTACACTTTTCTATTTTAATTAATGTACTGATTCAGTTTCAACGATTGTTTTCGTTCTTAATCTTATGAATTTGGGTGGAACGAGAGTATGACCCTTATTCTACATGAGTTGTTGTGATTCTTGAGAGAGTTATCTGGCTTGAACAACAACTTGAAATCAAATTCCTCTTAAATTACTAATTACATGAACTAATTGGGATACGTGACATATAATCCTGTTAGCTTTGGGTAATTAGGATTTTTGTGGCCATAAACTAGTTTTGAACTTAACCCTCTAATCGGAAGTAAGTGACCACGAGTGTGACGGTTAATGAAGGTTAGAAGAAACTAAATCACTAAGAGATTAGGGTTTAGTTAATTACAGTTTGCCATGGAATGAATCATGCATTGTTAAAATAGTTGGTAAGAACTTTTAATCCGGAAAAGTAAACATCTCCGAAACCTTAATTGTTTTCTCTCACTGTTTTTACACCAAACCTTTTATTTGCTTTCTTTATTCACTTGTTTATTGTTTCATGCAATTTCAACCAACAAACAACATTTTTGGTTTGTCTAACTAAGCAAATTAGATAACCATTGTTGAACAGTCTGACAATCCTCGTGGGATTAACCCTCACTCACTTGAGATATTACTTGGATGACCCGGTGCGCTTATCGGTTAAGCTGTGGGAATTCTAAAACCCGCACCATAGGTTCATCGAGAATGGATTGATTAAAGAAGGGTTATTCGAGAAGCCCGATGAAATCACCAAAGGTTATCTTCAACCTTTACTTATTAAAGCTAAGGTTGAAGGACTTATGATCAATCGTATCCTGGTTGATGGGGGAGCAGCGATTAATTTACTGCCTGAAAATATGCTACCCTTGTACCAAAAGACAATTGAAGATATGATAAAAACAAACTTGGCTATCATTAGATTCAATGGTAAGTCGATAACAGCCTTGGGAATTATCCCACTCAGAGTCAAGGTAGGAAGTGTTGAACGACTAACAATATTTATAGTAGTTGTATGAACTGCAAATTAATTAACCACTTAATTATAAGATAAAATAATAATTTAATTACTCGGGATAAGTTCGAAAATATAGAAATGTTATTTTGAAAATATAAAGGTGAAATTTGGATTCAGTAAATTTTTTTGAGCGGAAAAAAAGTATTTTTCTACTGAAATATGTGTAAAAATATGTACTGGTAAATTAGCCGGCAGTACCGACTTAAGTCTTTCCGGTACTGCATGAGAGCAATAAAAAATGTAGAAAAGCTTAGGAAAATATTTAAAGTTGAAAACCGGGCGCTAATTCTAAAGGTTTTGGCCTATAACTGGGCCAAACGAACCTAAAATACTAATGGGTTGGACCGGGCCAAGCCCAACATATATAAACATCTTTTAATGAGCATTCAGCTCATTTTACCCTAAATTGAGAGAGGGGAGGCGCTGAGATGAGAGAAGAGGAGAAGAGGGAAGAACACTATTCACATTCATCTTGTTTCACTCATAAGTTGAGCTATGGAGCTCCGATTGACGAGCCGTTTATGCTCACGCGAAGCTCTCATCGAACTCTTAATTTCTAGCTAGGCATTGTTGGTAAAAAAATTGAAACTCAAGCTCCAGTTTCCAGACCTAACTATTCTATGATTTTGGGTTTGGTTTTTGAGTAAGTTTTGTGATTTTGATTGTTTAGGTAAACTCTAGTAGCGGGTAATTATCGAACTTTGTCCCAATCATCATTGGATAAAGTAAGGAACCTCTATAATCTTGTGGTTTGGTGTATTGTGAGCTTTAGTTATTAATGTATGGTAAAATTGTATGTATGAAGCTTGAATTCGGTGATTTTGGAGTTGGTTGTGGCATTTGGTTTCGCTTTGGTGGATTGAAGCTTGGTGGATGCTTGTTGGAATCAAGTTTTGGGGTCTGAGCATATTGAAAATCGGCCAAGGTATGGTTTTGATTTCCTCTATATAATATGTCATGTTTCGTAACACTTAAGTTAGTTGACCTTAAGAAATGATTGAATTGATTATGTGGTTGTTTGGGTTGTGTTTGTTGTATATGTATGTTGTGGAGAATGGATAAAATGTATGTGTTGAGATATGATTGTGGTGGATTCTAATATATGATAATGATTGATGATTTATTATGATAAATGATGTTGATTATGATTTGTTGATGTTGATGATTAATTATGTGGAAGAAGGTTGATGGTAGTCATGAATGGTTAATGATGAGCATTGATGATATGTTGAGGTTTGATATGAATTGATGATAATAGGATTAATTGTATGAAAGATTTGATATATGTAATATTAATGATTGTTGAAAATATTGAATGGTAATATTGAGGAGCTTTGATGGGTTTTAGGTTGAATTTAGAGTTGGTTGAGGTATTTATTGAATGGAGTAAGTGATTAAATGATTGAGAAATGGTTGGACAGTGTTTACTATGGATATTTGGGTTGTTTTGAGTGTGTTTAATTTAGTTTGGTTTTGAATTTTTGAAAACTAGAGAATTTTACTGAATTTGGTAAAACCTTATTTTTGACAAATTTTGACGGATCATAACTTGAGCCTCGGACCTTAAAATTGAGTAATTTTTATTTTAAATTAGAGATGATTTTAATAGATTTAAAATGATATAAAGTTTGAGGAAAATGAAGTTTTGTAGAGGAAGTTATGAGCATTTGAAGTTTGGTATAAAAATATTATTTTTGCAGCTTTAAAGATTTTTCCAAGTCTAATACAGTATGCGTACACGACACTGTGCACGCGACGCGGGCATTCTCCACTGCTTGAGGATTTCGCGTACGCGAACACAAGCTTGCGTATGCAAGTATGCATTTACAAGGCTTGTGTACGCAAATTGTAATACGTGACGCGAGCATTCCATTCTGTTTTGGAACACTCGCATACGCGAACAGGGTGCCGCATACCCGGACGCCCAAATTTCGACTTGTGCGTACGCAGGGCACGGGTTCATGTACACAAAACCCTTGTTTTGCTGAAAAATGGTTGTCTTCTCCTTTTCAAGGATTTTCTAGCTTTCTAAACTCCTTTAATTATCGTTTAAGATTTCTATCTAGTAATTTGGTCCTAAGACTATTAGAGGTGAGTTAGTAAATTAAATTGATGAATTTCTGCTATAAGTTTAGAAGACGGTGACTTAGGCTTGAGAAGTTCTGTGGAGGGAATCACTTGAGTGTCTGGGTGGAGTGTTTAGGTGACAATGAATTGAGAAACATAAATGATTATGGTTAATAAGATGAGTATAAGCGGACTTGTGCTATGAGCAGTGATCTCTAAGATTGAGCATATGACTGTGATATGCATTGTTTTTCGTCGTAGGGGCTATAGCAGTCCCCCGCCTACGTTCGGATGTGAGGGCTGTGGTCATCTCCCACTCACGTGACGTGCATTGATTTGATAAGTTGCTATGTGCCTCGGGCAAGGGCTGTAGAAGTCTCCCGCTTGTCGAGGTAGTGGTGCCAGCGTAGGAGCCGAGACAGTCTCTCGCCTACATTGAGATGTGAGGGTTGAAGCTGGGCTCCCCATTCACATTTCTCTCTGGTTGCAAGGTGGTAGCATACTATCCCATGGAATCATACGGCATCTAGAGGAAGGTGGTAGGGCACTCTCACTCGGAATATTACCCTCTGATGGAGAAGGTGGTAGGGCACTCATCCTTCTAAATTATTCCTCCACAGAGAGACTAATCCGGGAGTTGCCAACCAAATTTTGTGTCGGAATTGGCACTATAACCAACAAGTGATATCACGAGCCAAATAGGATAGACATTCATCATATGCATCTTCGACATTCTTACTTGCTTTGATTACTTGAGTTATGCCTATTTGAATAACATGTCTAAATGCTAGTTGATTTACCTATTATATATGTATACTACTTATGTTCTACTTGCTTGCATTATCTGAGATTGACTGGTACTGAGGAGGTTAGGTAGGTGGTGGCGATGGGATCGCGTGGAGGGTAGGTTTGCGAAGGTTGTGGGATACAGCGATGTGATTTGGTATTAGTTAGAAATCTCCTAAGTTTAGATTATCCTGTTTACGGTTTAAGTTAATTATTTATTTAAACTTGAATATTATGTATCGATGTGAAGTCCTATAGGATTGCCTTTGGCATGCCGGAACCTTATATCTTACATATTGGCACTGTTACCATACTGAGAACCTCCGGTTCTCATACCATATATTGTTGTTATTTTTTCGATGCAAGTTGCAACCCAACTCGGCGAGTTTACGGACATAGTGACAGAGCAGAGAATGGTTTCTCTTTTGTCTTATTCTGCTTTATTTATGTTGTAGTTATTCATTCATCTTTTGTATAAAACTTCAAGAGATAAGAGTAAACCTTTTATAAAACTCTGTTATATATCTTGATTAGTTGGCCTAAACTCCGCAGGCTGTGACTAGTTCCTGTTGTATATCATAAATTTTTTTATCTATTAGCTACTACCTTGTATCTTGGAGCTTTAATGGGAGGGTGTATATTTAATGTTTTGTTCTTATCTTACCTACGTGTTTAGGTATCGTGTGTGAACGCTTCGCGTTTTGTAATTTTGCTTTATGCGACTTTGAGCTTATTCCCTTCATCGAGCTTCTAGTTATATAAATTCCTAAAAATATATTTTATAATAAAAGCTTTAGAACTGTTGTGACACTTTGTTATCCTTTACTTTACGACATGAGATAAAGCTTAAGGTAATAGGGTGTTACAGTAGTACCTACTAAAGCAACTTTTAACATGCTGTTGAAAGATATTGGATCCATGGAGTAGGGACAATACCCTCAACCCTGCATCAGAAGTTGGTGCTTTGATACGAGGATGGAATAATTGAAGAAATTGAACCTAATGACAACCCCTGCTATGTTGAATAGATGAATGTCAGCTTTAAGGAGTATCATACTAGTGTTCGACCACTAGACATTGATATGAGCACCTTTGGTCGCACTCTTATGAAAGGTTGCTATGTTAGGGCCTATAGTATGAAGTTAATCCCTAAGGCTAAGGAATACTTGGCCATAGAATCCACTTGATGGATATATCGAGCCATTAGCCTTGACACTCAGCTTATATGACTGAAAAGAAGGAGTGCATAGGGGAACATGCACTAGATTGTATATATGATCTCGACCCCTTAAGGTTAGAGAAGTCTGATTTACTTTTAGAAGATTTGTACAATAAAAATGTTGAAGTACAAGATTTCCTTGATGAAGTCGAGATTGGTGGAGAAGGTCGAGTTACTTATGTAAGCAAATGCCTAGACCCCGATTTCAAAAAGGAGTTAATAAAAGGATTGAAGAAACACCAAGATTTTTTTGCTTGGAAATATGAGGAGACGCCTAGATTGGATAGATTCCTAGTCGAGCATACGCTTCCCATCTTTGAAGATGTTCGACCTATTAAGCAAGCTCCAAGACCTTTCGCCCCAGAAGTCATGGAAAAATCAAAGAGGTGGTTGAACGCTTGCTGAAAGCTGGATTCCTTCAAACATCCAACTATGTCGAATGAATTTCTAATATTGTACCTGTAATTAAGAAAAATGAAAAACTAAGAGTATGTATTGATTTTAGGGGTTTGAATAAAGCTACTTTAAAAGAAGAGTATCACATGCCAATTGCAAAGATGTTAATCGACTCTGCAACAGGAAGCAAACTTCTGAGCTTCATGGATGGATGCTCGAGATATAATCAAATATTCATATCCCAAGAGGACGTGTTAAAGATTGCATTTGATATCTAGGGGCTATTGGCACCTATGAATGGCTAGTCATGCCATTTGGCTTAAAAAATGCAGGAGCAACTTACCAAAGAGTAATGAACTCGATTTTTCATGATTTCATTTGTAAGTTCATGGAGATTTATATCGATGATGTGGTTGTGAACTCTGAATCGAAACAATCTCATTTAAACAATTTAGAAACTGCTTTTAAGAGAATGAGACACCATCGACTGAGAATGAATCTATTGAAATGTGTTTTTGGTGTATCTGCAGGAAACTTCCTTGGATTTATAGTGCAGAAAAAGGGAGTAGCCAGAGACACTAACAAGTGCAAGGCTATTTTTGACTCAGCATCTCCTAGGAATAAGAAAGAACTCTAATCTTTCTTGAGTAAATTTAATTTTCTCTGACATTTCATATCAAACCTTTCAAGTAAAACAAAGATATTTACTCCTTTGTTGAAACTAAAATAGGGAGAAGAGTTTAAGTGGGAGGATGAAAACCAAAAGGCCTTCGACCAGATAAAGTAATATTTGACTTCACAACCAATCCTAATGCCTATCAAGCAAAGTTGACCGTTGAAATTATATATAGCTGCATCAGAAACAACGTTAGGGAGCATGCTGGCCGAAGAAGATGAAGATGATAACGAAAAAGTAGTTTACTATCTAAGTCAAATATTGACTGATGTAGAGACTAGGTATAGTGCGGTTGAAAAGCTTTGCTTAGCCCTTTATTTCTCTTGTACTAAACTGAAAAGTTATTTAATTGGAAGAAATATTTATGTCGTATCAAAATTTGATATTATCAAATACATGCTTTCTTGTCCAATTTTACGAGGTCGAATTGTCAAATGGATGCTAGGAAAGCTTAGCCCTTTATTTTCTTTGTTCTACATTCCTAGTAGGGCTGTCAAATGACAAGTGATTGCTGATTTCCTAGCGAACTACCCATGTGTTAACATTGACGATGAGATCGTCGAAAATATAATTTGATATTTAGAACTTAAGCCTTGGAAGTTATTTTTCGATGGATCTAAGCATCAGTATGGGGTAGGAGTCGGGATAATGATAATCACCCCTGATGATGTGCCAACTAAATTTATGCTTTGATTAGAGCTAGGATTGTCAAATAATAAAGCAAAATATGAGGCTTTGATCATTGGGCTAGAATCATTAATAAAAAAAAGGGGCTGGAACAGTCAAAATTCTGGGAGATTCCCAACTAGTGATTCAACAGTTGACCAGAAATTATCACGTCATAAGCCAAAATTCGGCTAAGTATTTTGGGATGGCAGTTCGACTATTAACCACATTCGACTCCGTGTTAGTAAAGCACATATTTAGAGAGTCGAATCAGGATGATAATGAACTGGAGCAAATGGCTTCTGGCTATAAAATATCTCCCAATTTGATAAAAGAGTTCAATAAAATTGAAACTAATTTAACTCCTTTAGATTTAAGAGAAGTTTGTTGAGCAAACATAATAGACCTATATGATTGGAGATTCAAGATCATTGACTATCTCAAAAATTCCAATCAAAGAATAGATCGCAAGGTTAAATACCTAGTGTTGAGCTTTGTATTAATTGGAGGGAATTTGTTTAGAAAAAGCGTCGATGGTTCCTATGGCTGATGTGCATGAAAGTATCTGTGGAGCTCACCAATTGGGTCAAAAAATGCATTGGATTTTTTGTCGACAGGGATTGTATTGGACTTCAATGATGAATGATTGTATTAAATTTGCTTGACACTGTGATCAATGCCAAAGGCATTCATCTATTTAGAGTGTCCTTACCTCCAGTTTACATGCTATAGTCAAACCTTGGCCATTTAGGAGATGAATTCTTGACTTAATAGGAATGATTCACCCTTTTTCGACTAAGGGGAATTAATTTATCTTGGGTGAAGTCGACTATTTTACAAAATGGGTGGAATCTGTGCCTATGAAAGAAGTTAACCAAGCCAAGATAATTGATTTCATTGAGAAATCGATCATTCATAGATTTGGTATCCCCAGACTTTGACTACAGATTAAAGGACGATGTTCACGGGTCGACAAATAAAGGTGTTTGTCGAATCACGAAGCATTAGAATCATATATTCGACTTTCTACTATGCACAGGCTAAAGTCAAGTCGAGGCCGTCAATAAGTCTCTAATCAATTTAATTAAAAAATATATATTGGGATACTACCTCAAAACTTGTATAATACCTTGAGCCCAATGTTATGGGCATATAGATGCTCACTTAAGGAGGCTATAGGGTCGACACCTTATGAGCTTGTATATGGCCACAAGGCTGTCTTGCCACTGGAGATAAGTTTGCAAACTATTAGAGTGGCTAAGCAAAATGATTTGCCTGTCGAACAGTACATGTCGAGTATGAAAGATGAGCTAAATAAATTAGATCAAACTTGATTAATGGCTTTAGACAAAATGATTCGACAGAAAGAATCTATAGCTAAGTCATACAACAAAAAAGTAAAGAAAAAGCAATTTACAGTTGGTGACTTGGTTTTAAAATTAGTCCTTCCTACAAAGCAAGTTAAAGGAAAATGGTAACCATTATGGAAAGGACATTTTAAGGTCGAAAACATATTTGATGGTAATGCGTATGAGCTAAGAGATATAAGAATTAATTGACAATTAGGACACATAAAAAGAAAATATCTCAAAACATATCAATTTCATTAACTCCAAATACGAAAGTTCATACAAAATATCGACCACATATAAATAGTCAACCATAAGCTGGACAAATTAGAATTCAAATAAAGTCCTAAATCTAAGCTTCTAGTCCTCTTATTTTCGACCCAAGGTAGTAGCAGCTTTAGAAACCTCATCTTTAACTTTGTTGGCTTGAGTGATGGCTTCTACTAAAGCAGGTCGACTCGAGACTTTGGAAGAATGTACCTTCTTAATTTTTTTGAGTTGGAGAGTGAGAGTCGAGTTAGCTGCTGCAATTTTTTCCCTAATGGCCTTCAACTCAGCCAATTCTTTTTCAATAGTTTCAATCTTTGCTAGCAAGGTTTGATTTTTAGTCCGACCCTTTGATAAGACTTTTTCGATTTGAGACTTTGCCATTTCATATTTCTTTAGCTGCGAGTCACGGGTAGCCAATGCCTCAATCAATTTGCTCAAGTTTTCCTCAATTGTTTTAAACTTAGAAATATAATTGTAAATGTTTTCAATGAAGACACCTAAAGCTGTTTGGATTTCAGTTGGAATTTTTTGGGTTCTAATTCGCCACTAGATTAAGCCAGCGGATTCATGTTTGGTCTGTCAATTGCATTGGGGGTATTGGTGCAAAATTGATATATCTGTCTCAATTTATTTTTAATTTTACAATTTAGGTTGATGATTCTCACTTTACTCTATGAAACAACTCCGTTTTTCTCTTTTGCACTTGAAATTAAGCTGATTGGCATGATTTTGTGAATTTAGTTATGCGTGAGCATCTTATATGCTTTTTTTTAGCATTTTCTAATTATTTTTAGTTAGATTTTACTTAGTTTTACTTGATTTTAATGTAAAAATCCCCTTTGGATGCTACTTTGAGTTGTTTTAGTATTTTTATGATTTCAGGTAAAATTCAGAGCAATTCAGCGAAGTTTCGAGCTAAAAAGAAGAAAGCTGTCAGCACCCTCCCTGGGTGTTAAACGTCCAACTAGCGTTTAGCGCCAGCCGAGGACTCAGGGCCAGCAACGTTGCACTCCTCTTAGGGCATTTAATGTCCATCTCTGGCGTTAAACGCCAGCAGCTGTCCGGATCTCCCCCTCTTTGGGCCTCTCAAGTGGATTTAGTACTTATTAGTTTTATTTTGTTTTATTTTTTTGTAATTTTTATTTACAAACAATATCTTTTAGGTCTAGAATTTATTATTTTATTTTATTTTTGTTTCGAATTAGGTTAGTATATAAAGGAAAAGATCAATTGTATTTAGTTCTTCTCCCATCCACACATTTTCAGAACCCTAGTTTCTCTGTAAGTCATGAGCAACTAAACCTCCTGGTTAAGGTTAGGAGCTCTGTTTATTTATATGGATTAGAACTATTATTTTTCTATTTTAATTAATATTTTGATTCAATTCTAAGGATTGTTTTCATTCTTAATATTATGAATTGGGTGGAACGAGAGTATGACCCTTTTCTACTTGAGTTCTTGTGATTCTCGAGAAAGTTATCTCCCTTGAACTACAACTTGAAAACAAATTTCTCCTAATTTCTAATTGCATGAACTAATTGGGATATGTGACATAAAATCTTGTTAGCTTTGGGTAATTAGGGTTTCTGTGGCGCTAAACTAGTTTTCTGAACTTAACCCTCTAATCAGAATTAAGTGACCACGAGAGTGGAGGCTAATGAAAGTTAGAGGAGGCTAAATCACTAAGAGATTAGGGTTTAGACACTTATGGTTTGCCATAGAATGAATCATGCTCATTCATGCATTGTTAAAATAGTTGGTAAGAACTTTTAATCCGAAAAAGTAAACATCTCCGAAGCCTTAACTATTTTCTCATTCTGTTTTCACACCAAACCTTTATTGCTTTCTTTATTTGCTTATTTACTGTTTTTATGCGAATTGACTAACCAACCCCTTTTCTGATTCGCCTGACTAAGTCCAACCTGACAGCCATTGCTTGCTCTGTCCGACAATCCTCGTGGGATCGATCCTCACTCACCTAAGGTATTACTTGGATGACCCAGTGCACTTGCCGGTTAAGCTGTGCGAAATCTTTTTTTGCGCACCATTTAGCATTCAACTTTAATGAAAATAATAAAAAAAACAAGTTGAGAAGAGAAAAAGTAAGTGATCAATCAAATAGATACTGTGGTATTGTATCTTATTTATTTAATTTGGTCAGTAGGCTTATTATCTTTTGAATCTACTCTGAATTCTATTTGAGTGATCAATCAAATAGATACTGTGGTATTGTCTTTCTAATTTTTCGAGTTTATGCTGCTTGCTTTGTTTGAATTTGTTTTCTAATTTTGCATCTTGCTTGTTAGGTTCATTTTAGCTTCATAGCTGTATAAGTAATCATTATTTCATACTAGTATATAAGTCTTGTACTTAATTATTTCACATCGTCAATGATTCCAAGTCTCATCTATTCTCTTAATTGTAATATATTTCTATTTTCATGCTATAAATACTCATTTTGTTAGTAATGCTTCTCACCTGAGTTGATGCTTCACTATTCTTTGAAATTCTCTGCTTTTTTAGTTCATGTTTTTGTGAATGTAATGTGCTTATATCAGAAAAGAAAGTGTTTATCTGAGATGTCAAATCTACTAAATCAAAGTGCTTACTACTTCTAGCATTAACCCTTAGATTTTCTACAACATAATTACACCATCTGAGATATGAAATGTGTTTTTATTAATGAATTCTTGATAATTGTTTTGAAATGAATGAAAAGCTGCAGTTTGTTCATGTATTTTATTGGTTGATGCTATGTTGTCTTTGTTTCTAAAATGCGAACCCCATCCATGTTTGAGTATACATTTACCTGGAAGATGCTCTTCTCCTTTTTGTCAGGGTTATGAAGAAAAGTTCTCTGTCTATGTTCATGCATCCAAGATCAAACTAGTTCATGAGAGTCATTATTTTGTCGAACGAGATATACGCAGTGACCAAGTGCATATTGTCTTGTATTCATCAGTTTGCTAATCATTTATTGTTGTATTATTTTCTCTTGTATGTTCAGATTTACATTCACCAATTTATATAATGATTTTAAATTTTTGTGTAGCCAACTCCACCTAATGGAATGAGACTTTGTGGTTGTTTTGAATGCTTTTGGGTGTGTATGTATGTCTATATATATATATATATATATATATATATATATATATATATATATATATATATATGTTAAAGATTTATTATCTAAAGAAGACTGTTGTAAGAGTAGATACCATTTTTTGGCATAGGACAGGAATCATTGTGATAGAAAAGGAATGGATCTAGTGAATTATATATATTTAAAAATCTTCTACAGCTATTGCTGAATAATTTATTTTCGAGTTAAAATGTGTTGGCTCTGAATAGTTATTTAAGTTATAACTATCTGTTGGTTTCCTTTAATATGTGCTTTTTCCATGCTTGGCTCTTTTAATAAGAATTCATCCTGTTAAAGGTGGTGTAGGAAAAAGTTTCTATGGTTGATGCTGAGAGACAGTTATTGGCAAATGCCCTTCAAGACCCTGGCAACATGCACTTTGTTTTACTTTATGATAAGTAACGAGCTATTAGAATGCTTTTAGTTTTGTTCAAAGTGAGTAACTGTTACAATTATTTTTTCAGTTTCTCCGATTTGTTTGTATTGCTTTTGCAGCTGTGTACCAATGTATAATTTTGACTATGTTTACAATGATCTGATGTATTCAAATTTCAATTTTGTTGACCGGTATGTCAAGAAGTATTAGACCAGTCCCTTTTAGAATTTTACTGAGTTGATAGCTCTTTCTCTACATTCTACCATTACTTGATGTACTTTACTAATGCGAGTTTTGTTTTTCTTATTAGCTTTAAGGATCCTAGCCCTAATAACAATGGTAGGTATTCAGACCACATGTTACTTAAAGTCGAGGTAAAGAATTTCAAAAAGGGTGCACATGTATAATCTTGCTAAGACCACGATGGTGTTTAGATTTTAACATTTTGAACTGTTTGCTTATTAACTCCAACAAAATACATAGGCTAGTATATTTTGCAATAGTCTTTTCTGCTGGATGCTAACCGGGTAAAATAGAAGCAACCATCATTTTTTTTGTTTATTTATTTTGTTATACTTGAAAAAAATCTTTTATTATTTTGTCATAAAAATACGTTGATGAATAAATCTTCAATAATACTAATTTATTTTTTTTATTTTGTGTAAATCCCTTCACTTCTATTTATTTATTTATTTATTTTGATATCCAAATCAGCATTGCATTGCAATTTGATATTGCTTGTGTTGTTGTATACTGTAATCTAAGGCTTAGTGTCTCAAAAATATTAGATATGTTATTATGTGTAGTTTATGAACATGTCACACATTTAGATGTGTCTTTACCTCACTGTTTAACTTCTTCTGCAATGGTTTTTCATGAAGAGGTAGCATGCTAACATAATAATTTTTTTAAAGGGTGAACTTGGAGACATGAAAACTAAATAGCATCATTAAGAGAAAGAGATTCATGGATTATTAATGACTTTAATTAGAATATACTTATATAAGATATAATATTTTGGTTTTTCATAATTTATTAATAGTAAATTCTAAGTGTGATCTTATGCATATATTGATATGGTATGCTTAATTTAGTGTGAGATGTATGAATATTTAAAATTATGTTCATTCCAATACTTTTAGTTTATTATAAATATATTTTGTTGAAAGATCATTTTTATTATTTAAAAAAGTTATTTAGTATTATTATGTATTTATTTTTATTTTATAATATTTAACTAATTTAATTAAAAATACAGAATTATATATGTAATCATATTACTAAATATTATGTTGTAGAAAAAATTATTAGAATATTATATATATAGAAAATTTAAAAAAAATTGAGGGACATAAGACTACACTTATATAGAGTAGCTATGGTATATAATGTGGCTACGCTTTAAAGGTGATGCAGTAGGAGAGATAAGTATAGTCTATTTTGGTAAGCATGGAAACTGAAAACTGTAGGCTTTGGTCCGAAACAGCATCACTTGAAAAGCACACCCTATTTTCAAACGTCAAAAGTGTAGCTTTTGATACAGAAAAGCGTAGCCTTTAAAAATAGGCAACGACCGAATAGGCATCCCCCACTAAAGTATCTCCATAACAAAAAAAGCGTAGCTTTATATTTTACCTAAGGCATCATTTTTTTTTACTTTTATCTACACTTTTCAAGTGTGGTTGAATGGGTGTTTTTGTTATAATGATTTATATTCCCGTAATATTATTACGGATAAAAACATTAGTTTCTTCTAATAATTATTATAATAAAGAGTAAATAATCATTTTTTACCATGAAAGATTCAAACGCCAACAAATCTAACTATAAAAAAAATAAAATTATAGTTGTATCCATAAAACATGAATTTCTATCGACAAAAAATGTCCAAATTCTAAAAAATTATTCAAAATTTCTAATATATCCTTCCTAACCTAATTTTAAATTTCCAACTCACCCATCTCACACCACTTGCAAATTTTCGACATTGCCACCTTCCAAAACAACAACCCTTTCACAAATCTCTCTATGCTTTTTATTCTCCAAATCCTCATTGAAATTGTTCAAATCATTGTTGATGATAATCATGCTGATAACAATGCAAAGAATACTAATAAAGAAGTTGACATGGAGAAACTTCTGCAAAACAATACAAAACATTAGTAAAATAGGACTATACGGTGAAGAGCACGACCACATTCACATAGTACAGTGTGAACTTCTGCCTAACGAGAAAGAAGACAGAGATGGCGGTACAGATGAGTTGTATGGCGATAATATGAGGGCGGAGGTAATAAACACCAAGAGGTGGCGATACTGCAGGCTCAGAGATAGTCATCGAGGTCGGTGAAGGCAATATTGAAGAACAACGGCATGGTTCATTGAAACCATCATAGTTATAGGTATTTCTTTTCCCGGGGGGGGGGGGTGGTTATGGTTGTATTTGCCATAGAAGTAGAAGTAGAAGAGGATGAGGGGATGAGCATGATGGAGAATTGATGCATGGCAGAAATTAACCAATTTAGAGATTTCAATTAAGAGGACAGCGTTGCAGGTATAGCTCTTAACCGGCTAAGATCTACCTCACCAATTTAAATAGGGTTGTCATAAATTTTAGAAATAAAATACTGGGAGTATGAGTCCCAGGTCGTCTCCCAACGAGTTGCAGGAAAGAGTGCTATTTTATTAACTAGGGGCTTTCAGAAAAATTAAGTTTTGATAACGAGTAATTAAAATGATTAAAAATTAAAGCAATAAAAATAAACTAAGAATAATTATTGATACTCTGAATAAAAGGCCTTGACTGGGGGAATAATTAAATAAAATTTCTATCCTTGTTGGGATCTTCTCAAGTGTAGTGTAAAAAGGGTGTTGTTCTCACTCGGTTATCCCTTACTAAATAAGGAAAAGTATGGTGATTAAACTAACTCTTACCCTCAAATCCTAGTCCTCTCCCTTGGGGAGGTCTAGTGCTAGTAGGTATGGAATTAGCTAACAACGTCCAATTCAACCAAGCACTTGAGCATTCCAACTCAAGTATCTCCTCTTAATCAACCCCCCATGTCAAGTAGAAATTCTACTCCATTGACATGAAATTACTAATCATAAAAATATGAGAAGACATAATTAAATAAAATAAAATAGAGAAGTAAAATTAATTAAAATAAAAATAACTCTATATATTAATAAATTCAAAACGCAACATAATTATCTGAACAGAGTCAATGAGTAACTAATTAAAAATAAGGGAATAAGGAAACAAACTAAAGTAATGTCTTCAACGGAGGTAATGACTCTCAGCATCCAAAAATCCAAGCAAAAGCATAAACTATCAATGTAATGCAAATCTAAAAACTCAGATCTAACTGACGTAATCCTAATGTGATGAATCTGAATGTGTGTGGATGCGTGTTGAGTCTCAGCATGTTCCCTAGGTTTAGTCTGTGCTTCTGGGCCGAAAACTGGGTCAAAATACGGCCTGAAATCGCCCCCAGCGTATTCTGTTATTTTTGCAGATTGCGCAGGTCATGCGTACGCGTCGTCCACGCGTTCGCGTCATTCAGCGATTTTCTTTGTCGCGCGTTCACGTGGTTCACGCGTTTACGTCATTCGTGCAGACTTTAATCCACGCGTTTGCGTCAGGCACGCGTTCGCGTCGCTACAAATTCTCCATTTCGCGCGTTCGCGTGGGCCATGCGCTCGCGTCATTGCTTGCTGGTCATCTCCTTAGTTTCTTGTGTTCCTTCCATTTTTGCAAGCCTCCTCTCCAATTTCCAAGTCATTCATGCCCTATGAAGACTGAAACACTTAACACACGGATCACGGCATCGAATGGGATAAAGGAGAATTAAAATACATAATTAAAAGTCTCTAGGAAGCAAGTTTTCAACCATGGAGTGATTTTGGGAAGGAATTATAAATACATGCTAATCATATGAATAAATGGGTAAAGATTTGATAAAACCACACAATTAAACACAATATAAATCATAAAATAATGGTTTATCAACCTCCCCACACTTAAACATTAGCATGTCCTCATGCTTAGTTGAAGGAGATAAAGTAAATGAGTAGGGAAATGTATATATAAAGAGTAAACCCTAAACCCTAATATATATATGAATGCAACTATATGATCCTTGTCTACTTAGTTAAAAGTAAATAAGCTCTTTAAGACAAATATAAATCAAATTCCACTAATTCAATTTATATAGTAAAAACAGGTAACATTGTAGGAAGATAGCTCATGAAAGTAGGGAACATAGAATCAAGCATTGAACCCTCACTGATGGTGTATGTGCACTCCAGTCTCTCAAGTGTATAGGGTAATCACTCTGCTCTTCTCTAATCATGCTTTCTAAATTTTGTTCTTCACCTAATCAATCAACAATATTTAACATACCAATGCAAACATCATGAGGTCTTTTCAAGGTTGTAATGGGGCTAAGGTAAGGGTGAGGGTATATATATATATGGCTAAGTGAGCTTATAAATTGAATCTTTAATTAACCTAAGCTTTCACCTAACATACATATACTCTATATAACTTTAGAATCATGTCTAGCTACCCATAGTTTTCACTTTTGTATTACATACTCATGCATCAACTTTCTTTTAATTATTTTTATTACACATGCATTGATCTTTGAACTTAACTTAACTTAGAATCGGGATAATTTTGTCCCTTTATTATTATTATTATTATTATTATTATTATGAACATGAAAATAAATATAGCTTATCAATGCACAAAGATTTTTTTAATTTTTATAGTTTCACATGAGTAGGTAACCAAATTCCCATTATTTTATCATGACACATTCCCTTATTAACCCTTGTTCCCACAATTTTCCCATACTCAATTAACACACAATTTCTATCTTAAGCTAACCAAAGATTCAATTGGGATAATTAATTATTTTTCCGCTTAAGGCTAGTGATGTGGTAAAATATAGAACAAATGGGATTAAAAGGCTCAAAGTGGCTGACAAAGGTAATTTAAAGGGTAGGCTTATTTGGGATAAGTGAGCTAAACAAATAATGACCTAAATCATATGCATGCATATAACATATTAAACATTGGACATATAGGATGAAACAAAATAAGATTACAATCATAGAGAAGTAAACACACAAGAATATTTATGGTTAAATAATGTAACCATGTAATTAAGCTCAAATCTCACAGGTTGTGTGTTCTTAGCTTTTTAAACTATGTTCCAAATACAACTTCAAACAAATTTAACACAAAGTTTTGATTTAAATTAGTGAAATTTTTCAAAAAAAAAATAGGGTCTTAGAAGAGACTTATTATTTTCAATCAAGTAGAACATGCATGCAAATAACCTATTTCTATGCAATCTATCCTATTCTACAAAAGAAAAATTAACTAAATATCCTATTTTATTGGTGTTTAAGGAAGAGAATTTACCTCCGGAAGTCAGGTACTGACCGACCTCCCCACACTTAAGGCTTTGCACCGTCTTCGGTGCCATCTGTCAGGAACAAAGGGGGGGCTGGTAGAAGCATCTCCACCATCGGGACTGTCATGGCTCCCTATACTGGTAAATGAAGTGGAGTCCGGGGTGTCTGAGTCTTTGTAGTTTCCCATAAGTAGCTCCTTGAGGTATGTGAATCGGCGCTTGTTATGGCGCTCTCTTAACTTTGCTTTGTGTTCCTGCCGATCTAACCTTTCAAGTATCTGATGGAGCAGTTAGTTTGTTGTAGGTGCTTGTGGTGTTGAAGGAGGAATGTCTTCAGCCGGTCCTGTAGGCTGGCTTGTAGTGGCTGCTGGCGGTTTGATATATTTCCCATTAGGGACGTACTGATCATCCCGTGGAAGTAAGGCTTTGGTGTCCCCAACTCTGTAGGGGACTCTGGCTGCCGAGACGAGATCTAAAACCAAGGCGGGAAAAGGTAGGTTTCCCACAATTTGTACGTGTCCCATTGCATTTCGGATGTGTCTTGGTAAGTTTAGGTGCTGGTCTGTAAGGATACACCAGAGTAAAACAGCCATGTCTGCAGTGAAGGAGGACTCGTGAGTGCTCAGAAAGACATAATGGGACATGATCTGTGCCCATACTCGAGCCTCCAAGGTAAGTGCTGAAGCCGATATCCCTTTTGGTCGGGATCGATGGTATCCGTAGATCCATCTGCTGCCAGGTTGTGCTATAACTCTAAGAACGGCGTCCCAGTCAAATTGGTATGTCTGGCGCTTGAGTGAGGCTTCTTGGAATGCGTCCAATCCTTCTGGAGCAAGGGGAAGATCTAAAGCTTGTTGAATGGCCTCTTCAGTTATGGGGACTTGCTTTTGACGGACATAGACAGACTGCATGGTTGGCATGTGAAAGTTGGAGTAGAATTCTACTACCCATGAGAGATTAACCTGCCGTGACTGTCTCCGTAGGAATCCCCATTGTCTTTGTTCAATTTGCGGCTCGACAAATTCAGCAATGCGGGTCGGGAGGATGAGAAGGTGCTCATTGTTATAATTCCTTGCTGCCAGGATGGGAAACATCTGCTCACAGTAGCGGTTAGTGAACCGCACAGTGTCCTTTGCTGGGAAGGTTTTCTCTTTTTCATCGACCTTGATGATCCTCTTGATTCTTTTTGTTGAGGGCTTTACTGCTGTTGAAGATGGCTCTACCACTGATGCTCTTTTTGTTCCTCTCCTTGCTGGTGGTTTGGGAGTAGTTTTCTCCTTGCCTTTCTTGGTGGCCATCCTAAAAAAGGAAAGAGAAAGTAATATGTAAAGTGAAGGGTTCGAGCAAGGGAGCGAATATTATGAGTGGTAATCAATGCACAGTAAGGAAGGATGTCATTAACACATGGTCTAGACTACATGTGAAAAGTTCATCTTAGGTAATATAGTAAGTGCATGTGATGGCAATTAAATGCAAGATGTTTATTGGCATGCCGGCAAAGGCATGAGTAGCATAGATCAAGCATTCAATGTCCAAGTTAGATTACCAAGTCATTCAAACTAGCAACCAGTTTGTATTGTCAATTATATTTGATTAATAAAATATACAAGGGTTTTTGTGAAAAACAGGCATTAAAGTAGTAAAATAGAATAAATTAATAGTGCACAATGCCATACGGACTTTTTCACAAACACTTGGCATGCATGTTGAATATGTCATAGAAAGTAATAAATTAAATATGCAAGCAACCCTTATGAAAAGTGATATATAATTGTCAAACAATTTCACAATAATTCACAAGAAAAATATAAAAGATAATAATCACCTAGTTAAATTTCTAACACCAATTAAAGGAATAAAAGGAAAGAAAAGAAAGAAAAGGAAAAAATATAGATCATGAAAGTGAAAAGAAAAATAAAACATAAATAAAAGAAAAGTAAAAGGTAAAGAAAGAAAGAAAAGAACCTTGATAATGGATGTGAAAAATAAGGGAGGAGAAAGTAAGAAGTGAGAATGAGTAGAGAAGGAAGAAGGGGGAAGAAAAGAATAATAAGGGAAAAGAAAAATTAGGATTTGGGAAGAAAAGATAAGATATTTTGGCTGATCTGGATATTCTGTGTGCCGCACGTGACGCGGACGCATGAGTCACCGGTCACGTGGTCACGTGGTGTGTGATGTGTAACACCCTAACTACCAGAGCTCGCGCTTCCGGCTGCGCGACTCTGATAGCTCGGACATTACGACGACTTTTATACTATTTAATACTAAAATATGAGCCTGTTTGAAACTTTAAACCGCAAAACCGCTCCCGAAAATTGCTTTCGTTCGATAACGTACATCCATAGATACCATACAACTTACAAAAACTCATAAAGAGTACATCCATATATATACATACATATACATAAATAATATTACAAACATTAACCAATACGATTCCTATCCCTCTTACAGAATAAATCAAGATAAAGTCGAGGATACAAAAATAATAATCTAAAGCAACATAGAGCATCTCAATAACAAAATAAACTCTTCGTGACTTCTGCGCCCATATCCTGAAAGGGGGAAAAATGTAGGGGGGTGAGAACATCATCCTCGAAAGGGTTCTCAGTAGAGGGTTTTTGGGAATTACTGTAATAGGATACATGAAGATAAACCGTACCAGTGATTCATAACTGTCTTATGCCCCTTTCAAAAACAACGGTTTACAATGAAAGTAAAGTCGGAAACATTTTCGGAAAGAAGAACCATTCAATTCTCAAAACTCAAAACCCTTTCAAAATGGTTTATCTATACGGAACCAAAATAGCCTTTCATAATTTTATTCCAAACCAGAAACACAAAACCGAAATCAACCATCAGTTCATCTCTTTCCAACCACGGCCCTAGGCCCAAACAATCCAACCAACAACCAATCACCACAATCCAACAGAGTCCCAGATGCAAACACAGATAGGAAGTTCAAGCACAAACAAACAGTTATTACAAGTAGAACAGTTAGCAATTAATCACATAGGCAAACCAAGTATAATATGCACACCCAACCAATGTCACACAAATGCATATGATGCATGCCTGTCCCTAGTGGCTGATGATATCATCTGTCGGTTATAGAGCCAACCCGACAAGTCCTGGTAGCTAACCATTGGACTGTCCCTCTGTCGTGCATCCCCAACTCGAGTTATACTCATCATAAATTTGATCATAATCATGATCCATATCCATCACCCTCACTGGTGAATATTTATGGGGGCGAGCTCATCCGGGCCTTTCACAGTGTCCGGCCACACTTACGACATTGGGTTAACAGAGCTTCGAGTCTCAACCTGGAGCACATGGTGACTAGCCATTGCTACTACCCAGGGAAACCCTCATCTCCAATAGTGGAAGTGCAAAAATCACAATTATCAATAATTCAGCATATACATGCATTCATTCTCATCCATGGATCAACATCCATCTCAGCCATCCGGCTTATGGTTCAATCCAGAACCAGCCAATATTGATAATCACACACAACCATTTTGGCTCACGGTTCAATCCAGAACCAGTCAATATTCATAATCATACATAGCCATTCCGGCTCATAATAAAACAGCACTTCCACCATTCAAAATCATCAGATTTATGAAATCGGCATTTAAGCCATAAATCATTTTCTCAATTCATTTCACTTTGAAATCAAGTTTCAGCTTTTTTCAGCCTTGGCTTTAAAGATCTCATTTCCCAAATCATCTCAGGCTCATAAGCCACTTTTACTCAAGGTAAATTCCCTTTTTAGAACAATGCCACTTTCGACATCCTCTTTCCAAAACTTCCATAATCATGGCAAGTTAAAAGCCTCTTTGAGATATTCAAAATCACCCATCCAACAATAGGATTTTATAACAAAAGTTTCTCGGCAGAGTCCCAAGTCTTTAGGGGAGAATAACATAACTCATTTCGCCAAATTCATTTAAAATCATTAAAACATTGGCTTTCCGATTTGAGTAATAAAATAGGATCTAAGCCAAACCGAGTCACATAATCATTTACTTCTTTCAAAGCCATTTCCTTTACTTAAACAAAACCGGCTTCAATTCCATAATTAAATCTGAAGCGTTTCAAACTGATAAGAGAATCATTTTTGTTATGTTAAACTAGAGTTCAAAGGGTGCTCTGAATCTTATTCAAACGTCAAAATAATGAGGTTCGTCAATCGAAATCCAATTCCTTTTAAAATCACGAAAACTCTTCCAATGGACACTCTTTATGTTTAATAGAGAAAAACATAAACCCGTTTTACCTTTTAAAACAGCCTCAAGGCAAAATTCTCTTTCGAATAACTTGTACCCAAAGACATACTATTCTTCTTAAAAAAAATAAGGAGAAATCATGATTCTCTTTTCAATAATTCTTTCAAAGCGTAGCTTCATCGTTTTCATAATTGTTCTAAGTAAAGGTAATAAAAGAAGCCCTAAATTCACAATCTTCCAAGTAAATAGGAAAGGCATTAAACTCAAAATTTCCCAAATAACATTTCAAATAAAGCCTCGGTTTTTATAGAAATTTCGGCAGCATCTCCCCTAAAACTTGGACTTTGCCACCCGATTCGGGTCCCAACTAAACCGTTCCTCAATCCTTTTCAACAGTCCAGAACCCAAAAATCAATTCAAAATCACGCTAAATCCAACAGTCGCCTCAGTGGCATATCTCAAGGAAACCATTTCAAAATCAAATCAATATCCACCAATTTAACTCATTTCCAAAGCTTTAAAGAAACGGCTCAATAACAAATCATTTGTCCAAAACCAAGTCAATTAAAGTAAACCAGGCTGAATTCAAAAGTGCGTCTGACCTTTCATATTATCAAAATAATTGACTCAATTCAAATCAATGCTCAACGGATCAAACTCAGATTTCAAATCTTTAAAGAATCAACTTCAAAACATTATATTTCACAAGCCGCACAATAATTCAGCCAAACAAACATCCACAACCATTCGAGACAATCCAATAACACACAAGGCAGATACAATCACCAAATACCAATTGTCTCACATCAGTATCCATATGTAATAATTCCAATACATAAAACATAGGTTTTTGGAAAGCGCCCCTACCTCAGAACGCAAATCCATAACTCAAACGCGTCACAGAGTCCTTTCCGCCTCAACCCGACATCAACAACAACCGCAACCTCAGCTTCAAGCCACATTCGCAACAACCATAGCAACACTAATAGCAGCATATAATAATTAGGACTCGACCCCACGTTACCAAAACTCATATTCGTTAACTAAACATAACAGGATACTAACGCGAGGCTTCTCGACACATAACTTCTTACCGAATAACACAATGAGGCAGCTACAATTTTGAACCGACCCCGACAACAGCTCCGACGGCGGCCAGAAGCTCTGGTGGATCAACTAGAAAAACCACGCAGCATTAAAACCTTCACGAATTCCAAAAAGGCAAAAACCTCAATTAAAACCCTTACCGGAAGAGCGTTCTTCGGCGGCAGAGTCTCGGCCGCAGAGCCTGTGGTTTAGCAGCAGCACAACTCTCCTAGTGGCCCCATTCCGCAGCAACTCCAAATCGATGGCAACAGCTCTAGCGGACAGAATGGCACCAAGTATAACCATTACACAGAGGGCAGAATAAAGCAGAACAGAGCAAGAGCAGCAGCTGCTGCAGGTCCTTACCAAGCATAATGGCGCTAGCCCTAGTCTTTTCCTCTTCTCGCAGCAAGCTTCAACGCGGCTCCAGAAGTTCTAACAGCACACGGCGGCGGGGTTTTCCTTCCGACGCGGCTCGACAGCGGCAAGAACGGCGGCGGTCGAAGTGCAACAGCAACAGAGGTCAAACGCGGCGGCAGCTCCACACGCGACGGTGACAGCGGCGGCTTCACCATTCCCGCGCGCTCTTTCTTCTCTGTTGGTGGCTGTGGGTCGCACTCCCTCCAGTTCGCAGTTCTGTCTCTGACGCGGTGCAAGGATGATCGGCGTTGACGGCCAGATCTCCAGCGACGGCACGAGGGTGCACGGCGGTGGCTTCTGCAGCAGCTCCTCGCGAGCGCTCTCCCCTTTCTCCTCCATCGATGGTGACAATGACGGCACTGGCGGCGAGGCGCGGCGGGTTGGACAGCGGTGAAGGCCCGCCCTCCCCTCCTTCTCTCCCTCAGATCGCTCTTTCTTTCTTTCTTTGTTTCCTTCTTTCTTTCTCAAGGAACAGCGTATGTGTGTTTAGCATAGGGGCTGCGCAGCTGCTGCTGAGTTTTGGGGGGAGAGGGTAGCTGGATTAGGGTTTCGGTGGCTGAGTGTTGCTTTTGGTGAGGTGTGTGTAAATTAGGGTTAGGGGCAAATTAGTAATTTCACTTAAAAATAGGGTAATATAGTAATTGAAACCCAATTTAAATCCAACACTAATTATATATAGAAAATACTATTTGCTCACCAATTTCACAAATTATTTTCAATAAAATATCCAAATCAAATAATTAGGAGTAATATAATTAAATCCCTTATTTTCCAAAGTAGCAGCATTAATATTGAAAATATTACTTATTTAATTCAAATCATATAGAAATCCTTATTATTTCACAACTACCAACTTTATACTCTGAATATAGAAAATAATCCAATAATTGTGAAATTAGATAATAATCATAACTTATCTCAAATGTTATAAATCAAAACTTGCCTTAATTATATTTAATAAAGTGATTTCCGAAATTAAGGCTATAAATAACCGTATGATTTGAGACTTGATCATAATAAGACTTTTCAAAGATTCTGGGTCTTACATTCTACCCACCTTATAAAAATTTTCGCCCTCGAAAATTGATACAAAATGAAAGAAATTCCATAACAGTTCACCCTTGAACACATTTAAGGAAGAAGCAAAAATATCTCAAAATACAATCTTATATACGATTTTCAAATACTTTGACTGTCATAAGCATAAGGATGTAAAGGTAGAAGTGTGAGTGCAAAGTAAACATTACAAGGTAGGCTCAATGCAAAAGATAACATGGGTCAATCATGTGATAGAAGGGGCAAGGCATCAAAGGCTATCAAACAAGATGGAGTTAAAACGACGTGCTCAACCTCCGCATACTAATCTCATATCAACCTCAAAGTTTCAACTTTCCAACTCCATCAAGCACTTTACAAACCCAAATTTGATCACAAGCCTGACAACCCCAAACCCGTTTGCAAGAAACAAAACGCCCACAACTCATACGTTGCACACCTACCGCTTCAACTTCCGTATACACATCACGTCTTAAAGAACCAACGCATCGCGTTACTACGTCTACAAGTCACACGTGATATCAAAACAATTCTTGAGTCTACTCAGAAGAATACGAGATCTTAGAAAGGGGAGACAATTGTCAAAGACGATACTCATAAATTTGAAAGAATATATCCAATTCCAGATAAACAAGGATGCTCAAGTAATGAAGTTTGCTAGACACAATTTCGTTGACAACTTCAAAAATAACCCTTGGATCAAAGAAATTCAATAGGACCAATAAGCAGAAAATCAGCGCATTAGTTTAAAACAAACTCAAGCTGAGTCGAGGAAGCATGAGGTTTACAGAAGAGAATATTTCAACCCAAGACAAAGCTCACAGAACTCGAGCATGATTAAAAATACTTTCGAATACATTGTTCATGAAAGAATCGAAAACTTGAGAAAAAACCACTTTGCAGTCTAGAAGAAAAGTTGAGCAACAAACATTCTTCAAGAGGGTAGCAATAGCATAAACGTGGCTTCACTTCAATACAATTTCATGTTGAAATAGATCATGTAGAGTTTTAAAAACAAGATGCACACCGGCTTGGCTAAGAGCTAAAATATTTTCATCAAATATTTTAGAAAATTAGTTAAGTGCACAATCTTAACCAAAAGTAATTCACAAAACTCAGGAGAGAAATCAAATGCTTGTTCAGAAACTCCCAAAGTCCATATTCAAACAAGCGTGCATAACATTTATAGTAAGTATGAAAGAGGAAGCTAAACTCTTTTTAGAAAAGAAACTCCGAAGTAAAAATTTACTTACAATTTGGTAAAGGAAATAAGTAGTGCGTTACAAACGAACCGATTTCCACTAAACAAGGAAGTTCTTCAAAACTTCATTTAAAATAGCGCATCCCAACTTTAAATTAACTTCGTCAAAATTGAACAATGGTTTCAATCTAAATCAAGCAACAGAAAATAAATTTCGTTTAAAACTTTTTACAAGAGAATTCAAAACTTCTTTAAAAAAATTCAAAACAAGACTCCAAAAGTGTTCTTAAAATCACCATCTTAGAAGAACATTCAAGAAGTTTAAGATGTACTAAAAAGGAGTCAAGCCTTGCAAGAAAGGATCTTAAATCAAAGTAGTTCAAACAAGATTCACTAGGCATGAGTCATCAAACAAGCTTTCAATTGATCCAAAAGAATACAAAAGTCATAGAAAAAGACAACTCAATCATTTGTAATTTCTCAATGATAAATCTTTGACTAAAAACTCTTGTAGAGAAAATGAGAGAATAAACAATGCACTAATTTAAAACGAATCAAACCAACTCATATAAGGATGAGATTCACAAGAGAGGACAAACCAAGATCAATGGTAATGTTCACAAGATGTAAAAGATTAGTTAAAAACAGAATCACGTATGACATTCATAGAGGTGAAAAGCTTAAGAAGGAACGAGTCCGCTCATAAGAAGAAAGTTATGAGTCAAACATTTTCAAAAAAACAACAATGGCATAAGCCATGTAGTATGCTAAATCAAATTCAAATCGAAATGAATTAAGTAAAGTTTATCAAATGAAACTCAACCGGGATAAAAGTGAAAAATTCCATTTCTTTCCCAAAATTTTGAAAAATATCCAAATACATAATCAAATGAAGATGTCCATTGGAACTATAGTAAAGTTACTAGAAAGTCAACTTGTATTTTAAGTAGGTGCAGTTCTATAAACCAGTAAAAGTACAATCGAGGTATTAGGAGTAAATAATTGTTAAACTATATAAGAAATCTTCAAAGTCCATATATAGATAAGTATGTATCTAATCAACAGCAATTTTTATAAAAATCTCAAAATTAGCTGTAATCACTGTCAAATAAGAGGAAAACTGAATCAACAAGTTCTCTAAGAATGAACTCGGAACCCGGAGCTAAAAGTCACGGCACATTAAGACAAGTTCAATGCTACATCAAGGAACACATGAATCAGGAAGAACTCAAACAGAGGAAGATAGATGCAACAAGGATCTTAAAACAGCATATGCACTTAGGGTCAAACAAGAATGCATATGGATAGAGGAATAGAGTTGAAAAAATCAAACTACTTTCCAAAGGATTAGAAAACAAGGACTTCAAGTTAGGATACAAAAGAACAGGTCAACTCGAACAGAATTCAAGACACACAACTGAATAGCCTCGAGAAATAGTTTCTAACGTTCCCAAAACCCGCGATTCGCTTTACTCAAAAGTCGTATTTCATCTATGATAACCCATCAGTGCTTTCACATACATAATTCACTAGTATTAAGCCGACCAAACTTAATCTCAGGAATTATGCAATACAAGACTAACAGCGTTAAATCAATAGACCGTCATGTGCATAAAGCTCTAATCCTCGTCATTCGACAAGACCTAATACATGACAAACACTCAGAGTATGCAATTGAAGCATAGTCAGTCCATTCCTCAGGCTCTACAGGAAGAACTGCTCTGATACCATAATGTAACACCCTAACTACCAGAGCTCGCGCTTCCGGCTGCGCGACTCTGATAGCTCGGACATTACGACGACTTTTATACTATTTAATACTAAAATATGAGCCTGTTTGAAACTTTAAACTGCAAAACCGCTCCCGAAAATTGCTTTCGTTTGATAACGTACATCCATAGATACCATACAACTTACAAAAACTCATAAAGAGTACATCCATATATATACATACATATACATAAATAATATTACAAACATTAACCAATACGATTCCTATCCCTCTTACAGAATAAATCAAGATAAAGTCAAGGGTACAAAAATAATAATCTAAAGCAACATAGAGCATCTCAATAACAAAATAAACTCTTCGTGACTTCTGCGCCCATATCCTGAAAGGGGGAAAAATGTAGGGGGGTGAGAACATCATCCTCGAAAGGGTTCTCAGTAGAGGGTTTTTGGGAATTACTGTAATAGGATACATGAAGATAAACCGTACCAGTGATTCATAACCGTCTTATGCCCCTTTCAAAAACAACGGTTTACAATGAAAGTAAAGTCGGAAACATTTTCGGAAAGAAGAACCATTCAATTCTCAAAACTCAAAACCCTTTCAAAATGGTTTATCTATGCGGAACCAAAATAGCCTTTCATAATTTTATTCCAAACCAGAAACACAAAACCGAAATCAACCATCAGTTCATCTCTTTCCAACCACGGCCCTAGGCCCAAACAATCCAACCAACAACCAATCACCACAATCCAACAGAGTCCCAGATGCAAACACAGATAGGAAGTTCAAGCACAAACAAACAGTTATTACAAGTAGAACAGTTAGCAATTAATCACATAGGCAAACCAAGTATAATATGCACACCCAACCAATGTCACACAAATGCATATGATGCATGCCTGTCCCTAGTGGCTGATGATATCATCTGTCGGTTATAGAGCCAACCCGACAAGTCCTGGTAGCTAACCATTGGACTGTCCCTCTATCGTGCATCCCCAACTCGAGTTATACTCATCATAAACTTGATCATAATCATGATCCATATCCATCACCCTCACTGGTGAATATTTATGGGGGCGAGCTCATCCGGGCCTTTCACAGTGCCCGGCCACACTTACGACATTGGGTTAACAGAGCTTCGAGTCTCAACCTGGAGCACATGGTGACTAGCCATTGCTACTACCCAGGGAAACCCTCATCTCCAATAGTGGAAGTGCAAAAATCACAATTATCAATAATTCAGCATATACATGCATTCATTCTCATCCATGGATCAACATCCATCTCAGCCTTCCGGCTTACGGTTCAGTCCAGAACCAGCCAATATTGATAATCACACACAACCATTTTGGCTCACGGTTCAATCCAGAACCAGTCAATATTCATAATCATACATAGCCATTCCGGCTCATAATAAAACAGCACTTCCACCATTCAAAATCATCAAATTTATGAAATCGGCATTTAAGCCATAAATCATTTTCTCAATTCATTTCACTTTGAAATCAAGTTTCAGCTCTTTTCAGCCTTGGCTTTAAAGATCTCATTTCCCAAATCATCTCAGGCTCATAAGCCACTTTTACTCAAGGTAAATTCCCTTTTTAGAACAATGCCACTTTCGACATCCTCTTTCCAAAACTTCCATAATCATGGCAAGTTAAAAGCCTCTTTGAGATATTCAAAATCACCCATCCAACAATGGAATTTTATAACAAAAGTTTCTCGGCAGAGTCCCAAGTCTTTAGGGGAGAATAACATAACTCATTTCGCCAAATTCATTTAAAATCATTAAAACATTGGCTTTCCGATTTGAGTAATAAAATAGTATCTAAGCCAAACCGAGTCACATAATCATTTACTTCTTTCAAAGCCATTTCCTTTACTTAAACAAAACCGGCTTCAATTCCGTAATTAAATCTGAAGCGTTTCAAACTGATAAGAGAATCATTTTTGTTATGTTAAACTAGAGTTCAAAGGGTGCTCTAAATCTTATTCAAACGTCAAAATAATGAGGTTCGTCAATCGAAATCCAATTCCTTTTAAAATCACGAAAACTCTTCCAATGGACACTCTTTATGTTTAATAGAGAAAAACATAAACCCGTTTTACCTTTTAAAACAGCCTCAAGGCAAAATTCTCTTTCGAATAACTTGTACCCAAAGACATACTATTCTTCTTAAAAAAAATAAGGAGAAATCATGATTCTCTTTTCAATAATTCTTTCAAAGCGTAGCTTCATCGTTTTCATAATTGTTCTAAGTAAAGGTAATAAAAGAAGCCCTAAATTCACAATCTTCCAAGTAAATAGGAAAGGCATTAAACTCAAAATTTCCCAAATAACATTTCAAATAAAGCCTCGGTTTTTATAGAAATTTCGGCAGCATCTCCCCTAAAAGTTGGACTTTGCCACCCGATTCGGGTCCCAACTAAACCGTTCCTCAATCCTTTTCAACAGTCCAGAACCTAAAAATCAATTCAAAATCACGCTAAATCCAACAGTCGCCTCAGTGGCATATCTCAAGGAAACCATTTCAAAATCAAATCAATATCCACCAATTTAACTCATTTCCAAAGCTTTAAAGAAACGGCTCAATAACAAATCATTTGTCCAAAACCAAGTCAATTAAAGTAAACCAGGCTGAATTCAAAAGTGCGTCTGACCTTTCATATTATCAAAATAATTGACTCAATTCAAATCAATGCTCAACGGATCAAACTCAGATTTCAAATCTTTAAAGAATCAACTTCAAAACATTATATTTCACAAGCCGCACAATAATTCAGCCAAACAAACATCCACAACCATTCGAGACAATCCAATAACACACAAGGCAGATACAATCACCAAATACCAATTGTCTCACATCAGTATCCATATGTAATAATTCCAATACATAAAACATAGGTTTTTGGAAAGCGCCCCTACCTCAGAACGCAAATCCATAACTCAAACGCGTCACAGAGTCCTTTCCGCCTCAACCCGAAATCAACAACAACCGCAACCTCAGCTTCAAGCCACATTCGCAACAACCATAGCAACACTAATAGCAGCATATAATAATCAGGACTCGACCCCACGTTACCAAAACTCATATTCGTTAACTAAACATAACAGGATACTAACGCGAGGCTTCTCGACACATAACTTCTTACCGAATAACACAATGAGGCAGCTGCAATTTTGAACCGACCCCGACAACAGCTCCGACGGCGGCCAGAAGCTCTGGTGGATCAACTAGAAAAACCATGCAGCATTAAAACCTTCACGAATTCCAAAAAGGCAAAAACCTCAATTAAAACCCTTACCGGAAGAGCGTTCTTCGGCGGCAGAGTCTCGGCCGCAGAGCCTGTGGTTTAGCAGCAGCACTACTCTCCTAGTGGCCCCATTCCGCAGCAACTCCAAATCGATGGCAACAGCTCTAGCGGACAGAATGGCACCAAGTATAACCATTACACAGAGGGCAGAATAAAGCAGAACAGAGCAAGAGCAGCAGCTGCTGCAGGTCCTTACCAAGCATAATGGCGCTAGCCCTAGTCTTTTTCTCTTCTCGCAGCGAGCTTCAACGCGGCTCCAGAAGTTCTAACAGCACACGGCGGCGGGGTTTTCCTTCCGACGCGGCTCGACAGCGGCAAGAACGGCGGCGGTCGAAGTGCAACAGCAACAGAGGTCAAACGCGGCGGCAGCTCCACACGCGACGGTGACAGCGGCGGCTTCACCATTCCCGCGCGCTCTTTCTTCTCTGTTGGTGGCTGTGGGTCGCACTCCCTCCAGTTCGCAGTTCTGTCTCTGACGCGGTGCAAGGATGATCGGCGTTGACGGCCAGATCTCCAGCGACGGCACGAGGGTGCACGGCGGTGGCTTTTGCAGCAGCTCCTCGCGAGCGCTCTCCCCTTTCTCCTCCATCGATGGTGACAATGACGGCACTGGCGGCGAGGCGCGGCGGGTTGGACAGCGGTGAAGGCCCGCCCTCCCCTCCTTCTCTCCCTCAGATCGCTCTTTCTTTCTTTCTTTGTTTCCTTCTTTCTTTCTCAAGGAACAGCGTGTGTGTGTTTAGCATAGGGGCTGCGCAGCTGCTGTTGAGTTTTGGGGGGAGAGGGTAGCTGGATTATGGTTTCGGTGGCTGAGTGTTGCTTTTGGTGAGGTGTGTGTAAATTAGAGTTAGGGGCAAATTAGTAATTTCACTTAAAAATAGGGTAATATAGTAATTGAAACCCAATTTAAATCCAACACTAATTATATATAGAAAATACTATTTGCTCACCAATTTCACAAATTATTTTCAATAAAATATCCAAATCAAATAATTAGGAGTAATATAATTAAATCCCTTATTTTCCAAAGTAGCAGCATTAATATTGAAAATATTACTTATTTAATTCAAATCATATAGAAATCCTTATTATTTCACAACTACCAACTTTATACTCTGAATATAGAAAATAATCCAATAATTGTGAAATTGGATAATAATCATAACTTATCTCAAATCTTATAAATCAAAACTTGCCTTAATTATATTTAATAAAGTGATTTCCGAAATTAAGGCTATAAATAACCGTATGATTTGAGACTTGATCATAATAAGACTTTTCAAAGATTCTGGGTCTTACATGATGTTTTTCAAGTGACGCGAACGCGTGGGTCACGCGGTCGCGTGACTTGATTTGTGCAAATGGCGCGAGGGCAGCGATGCGTTCGCGTAACTCTCTGTATCAAACTTATTTTGCCAAAATATTTGGGTGACGCGATCGCGTGGATGGTCATGTTTGGAGGACGACGTGGACGCGTGGGGCATGCGATCGCATGACAGGACTGGTGCTTCTAGCATCACTCCAGCCCCACTCCATCATAACTTGCTGCCATACACCTCTTTACGTCGATTTTTAAGGGCACGCATTCGCGTGGGTGACGCGGACGCGTGGGCATGTTTGTGCCTAAGGCACGCCTCCAGCCATGCTTTCGCGTGACTCTCTGTCCAATTCTCTTTTCTTCGAAATGCACTGGTGACGCGGACGCGTCAGCGACGCTGCCGCGTCGCATGCGTGCTTTTTTTTAAATAAAAATAATATGCAGAATGCTTATGCAAACTATATGCAGCTATATGCAGGGATGATGAGAAGTGTCATTAACATCATAAAAATAAAGTAAAAATAAAACTAAGATTGTAACGGAACGATCATACTATGGTGGGTTGTCTCCCACCTAGCACTTTGCTTTTACGTCCTTAAGTTGGACGCTCTTTAGGCTCATTCTGCTTCTCTTGGTGGGTCTTCCAAGAGGAAAATCTCTAGTTCCTTTTGATTCTTCATCTTCTCACCGTGATAAAGCTTTAGGCGATGTCCATTAACCTTTAGAAATTTGGAGCTAGTAGGATGACACAGGTGGAAAACTCCGTATGGCTCTACCTTTTCTACTCTGTAGGGGCCTTCCCATCTTGATCTCAGTTTACCCGGCATGAGCCTCAGTCTGGAGTTATATAGTAGAACTAACTCCCCTGGTCTAAATTCTCTCCTTTTAATGTGCTTGTCATGGATAGCCTTCATTTTCTCCTTGTAACACCTGGAGTTGTCATATGCTTCTAGGCGGAGGTTCTCTAGTTCTGCTAGTTGTAGCTTTTTTTCAGCACCAGCTTTTGTAAGATTCATGTTGCACTCTCTTACAGCCCAGAAAGCCTTGTGTTCCACCTCCACGGGGAGGTGGCAAGCCTTTCCATATACCAAGCGGAAGGGGCTCATCCCAATGGGTGTCTTGTACGCTGTTCTATATGCCCAGAGTGCATCTTGTAGCCTGACACTCCAGTCCTTCCTATGAGATTTTACTATCTTCTCCAGAATACGTTTAATCTCTCTGTTAGAGACTTCTGCTTGCCCATTGGTTTGGGGATGATAAGCTGTTGCTACTTTGTGAATTATCCCATGCTTTTTCAGTAATCCTTTTAGTCTCCTATTACAAAAATGGATGCCTTGATCGCTCACGATTGCTCGTAGAGATCCAAAGCGACAGATAATATGGTTTCTAACAAAGGAAACAACAATGTTAGCATCATCAGTGCAGGTAGAAATTGCTTCCACCCATTTAGAAACATAATCTACGACTAACAGTATATAAAAGTACCCATTAGAATTTGGAAACGGACCCATGAAGTCAATGCCCCAAACGTCAAAAATTTCACAGAAAAGCATAATCTGTTGAGGCATCTCATCCCTCTTGGATATATTACCAAACCTTTGGCATGGGGAACAAGATTTACAAAATTCAGCAGCATCTTTAAAAAGAGTAGGCCACCAAAATCCACAGTCTAGAATTTTTCTAGTTGTTCTTTGGGGGCCAAAATGTCCTCCACTCTCAGATGAGTGGCAGGCCTCCAAAATGGACTGGAATTCTGATTGAGGCACACACCGTCTAATTACCTGGTCAGCACCACACCTCCATAAATATGGATCATCCCATATATAATAGTTGGACTCGCTTTTCAGCTTGTCTCTCTGGTGCTTAGTAAAATTTAGAGGAAAAGTGTGGCTAACTAGATAATTAGCTACAGGTGCATACCAAGGAACTACTTCAGATACTGCCTGTAAGCTATCAAATGGGAAATTATCATTTATAGGAGTGGAGTCATCCTTAATGTGCTCAAGGCGACTCAAGTGGTCTGCCACTAAATTCTGGTTACCACTCCTATCCTTAATTTCTAAATCAAATTCTTGCAGCAGTAGTATCCAATGTATTAGCCTTGGTTTGGACTCCTTTTTAGCTAATAGATATTTTAGAGCGGCATGGTCTGAGTACACTACTACCGTAGTACCAAGTAAATAGGCTCGAAACTTATCCAGAGCAAAAACAATAGCAAGAAGCTCTTTTTCAGTAGTAGTGTAATTAGACTGAGCAGCATCTAAAGTCTTAGATGCATAAGCAATTACAAAAGGGTTCTTACCTTTGCGCTGAGCCAGCACTGCTCCTACTACATGGTTGGAAGCATCACACATAATTTCAAATGGCTGGCTCCAGTCTGGTCCTCTCACAATTGGAGCTTGAGTCAGGACGGTCTTCAGCTTATCAAATGCCTGCATACAATCCTCACTAAACTCGAACTCAATTTCCTTCTGTAGCAATCTGGATAAAGATAATGCTACCTTACTGAAGTCTTTAATGAATCTCCTGTAAAAACCTGCGTGGCCAAGGAATGAACGGACTTCCCTCACGAAGGAGGGGTAAACTAGAAATAACATCCACCTTTGCTGGATCTACAGAAATGCCAGTATTAGACACAACATGTCATAGTACAATTCCTTGTTTGACCATAAAGTGACATTTTTCAAAATTTAATACAAGGTTTGTACTGACACATCTGTCTAACACTCTAGATAAACTATCCAAGCAAAGGCTAAATGAATCACCATATATGCTGAAATCATCCATAAAAACCTCCATACAGTTCTCAATAAGGTCAGAGAAAAGACTCATCATACATCTTTGGAAAGTAGCTGGTGCATTGCATAAGCCAAAGGGCATTCTCTTATAAGCATAAGTCCCAAAAGGACATGTAAAAGTGGTCTTTTCCTAATTTTCAGGAGCTATATGAATTTGAAAGTAGCCTGCATAACCATCTAAAAAGCAGTAATGGGATTTACCTGACAGGCGATCAAGCATTTGATCAATGAATGGCAAGGGATAATGATCCTTGCGAGTGGCTTGGTTGAGACGCCTATAGTCAATGCAAACTCTCCATGGATTCTGCACTCTAGTTGTCAGGAGCTCTCCATGCTCATTTCTTATTGTTGTGACTCCAGATTTCTTGGGCACCACTTCTACTGGGCTGACCCATTCACTGTCTGAGATGGGGTAAATGATATCTGCTTCAAGTAGTCTGGTTACTTCTTTCTTGACAACTTCTAAGATGGTGGGATTCAATCTTCTTTGAGGCTGACGGACAGGCTTTGCTCCCTCTTCTAAGAATATTCTGGGTTCACAAACTTGAGGGCTAATGCCTATTATATCCGCCAAGCTCCATCCAATTGCTTTCTTATGTTTTCTCAGCACACTGAGTAGCTGTTCTTCCTGTTGAGAAGTGAGTTCATTTGCAATGATAACTGGGAACTTCTGCTTGTCCTCAAGGTAAGCATACTTGAGGTGTGGAGGAAGGGGCTTTAATTCTAATTTATGCTCATAGCTAGGCTCTGGATCATCCGGGGCTGGTGATAATGGTAAAGTCTTCTCATTGTTTTCAGAAAGTGTCCCCACACTTGGACCTTGCTCCATGTACTTCTCTACTAATTCTTCCTGGTGAACTTCAGCTACAGTTTCATCAATAATGTCGCATTGGAAGATAGAATGATCTTCCGGAGGATGCTTCATAGCTTCATTTAAACTGAAACTCACTGTTCTGCCATCTATCTCAAAGGAGTAAGTTCCTGAGAATGCATCCAGCTTGAACTTTGAAGTCTTCAGGAATGGTCTTCCAAGAAGGATTGATGATGGTCTTCCTGAGTCATTAGGGGGCATTTCCAGGATGTAGAAATCAATAGAAAATGTGAGCCCCTTAATGCTCACTAATACATCTTCAGCAATTCCAACTACTGTAATAATGCTTTTATATGCTAACACAAAACGAGCTGCCGACCTTTTTAAGGGAGGGAGCCTCAAAGTATCATATATAGACAAAGGCATTATACTAACACATGCTCCTAAATCACACATGCAGTCCGAAAAATTTACACCTCCAATGGTACAGTTAACCATACATGGACCTAGATCACTACACTACAACATTTTTGAGCTATTGCAACATATAATATAAGTAACCCTTAAAAAGTGTTGTCTAAAATGGTCAAAAGCAACATTTAAAATTTGTTGCAAAGAAATAAAATTATTGCAACTCTTTGTTAGCCAACATACTGCAAACGTTCTCTTTGATCAATTTAAGATACATATAAAAAAGCGTTGCTTTATAAATTAAATAGGCAACATTTATAATATTTATCTATTTTACTTTCTAAGAGTGGCTTCTAAGTGTTGTCTAAAGTTTTTTCACTAGATTTTTTATGTTATTTCTTTTTTTAAATTACTCTTTTGCTCCTGAACTCAACCAAAAATAAGAAAAGAACCACAAAATACATCAAGTAATAATTGATTCTTCACATTCATGGCTACCATTACTTAGAAACAAAACTTGAACCATACCATTTCAGAATCAAAATCCTAACCTTAACTCAATTTTCCCCTTTAACGACATTGACGCACGTTCTGCATTCCTCTCTGCTCGTCGTCGTCGTGTTCATCACTGCTTAAGCTCGCGCCATGTTCTACTCTGTTTGCGCCGTATTCTTTTGCTCGCATCGCGTTCTTCTATAGTCTGATCTAATGTGTTCTTCTACCTGCGCCGTTTTGAAACTTTTGCTCTTCTCAGCAATTTTGAAATCTCTTCTCCACTCCACCGTTCTGAAACCTCTGATTTGCTCCGCCGTGGTGCCGTGCTCTGTCCATCGCAGGCAAGTCGACAACTCTTCGTCGTTCACCTCTTCCTCTCAAGCTTCTCGCCTCGGTCCTCGGGCATCTCTTCCTTGAAGGCGCCGTCATCCTTGAAGGCTTGCATAGATCTCTCAGGCATGACAAAAATTTCTTCCAGATTTTTTACATAATTAATTTGGTTGAATTGTTGAAATAACAAAACTATTCAGAGACTTTTTTCTACTTCTTCTTCTTCAGTGTTCCATGGTCCACACTTCAATCCTGCAGAATCAAGCCATTTTCTCCACTTCTTAATTTGAAGCCTTAAAAAATGAATATCCAGTGAGGTATTTTTTATTCATCATTGAATATTAATATAAGTTAATAAATAACAATTTTTATGTGTGTGTTTTGCTGTCCAGGTTAGAGTCGGGAACATTATTGAAAAGCAAGGTTAGGTTTTTCCTTTTGAGTTCATTCATTAGTTAGTTTCTTATTTAGATGTTCAATTGGTTTGCTCTGCGTTGCTCTAATTCCAGGGCTTTGAGGTATCTATGCATTGCTCAAATAGCTTAAACTCGTTGCCAATTAGTTAGTATTCCTTCATTTGAAATTGAATATTGTTTATCCAAAGTCACTCGCCTCTTTTGCCTTTGTTGTTAACCTCTTTTGACTATTGTAACCATTTTATGTATATTTGTTAGTTCTACTGCTATAATCAGAGAGTATAGGTTTTGTAAGTGCTTGTTTGGATTTGTTTGCATGCCTCTGATTGTTATTTAATGTATGAGTTATATAGAAAAAAATTTGGCTGAAAATTAGATTGCAGAGTTAAACCATTATTGTTATGCTCTACATGTTTCTTCTTTTTTTTCTTTTTTCCTTTTTTTAGACAAGGACTTAATTTGAATAAATTGTCATTTTCATTTATTTGTAAATTAAAGAAAAAGTATGATGTTATTCACATACTAGATATAGATCAATATGTGGTACAAATTGCACTACTGAAACAGCTATACTATATCTTAGGAAGCTTCTATTTTGTGAACACTTGTTGCTAAAGTATTGATATTATCCCTATGAAGTGTGAACCATACTTGGGCATGAGCTCTTTCTTTAGAGGGAGCTGAGTCTTGTAGGATGGACAATGTAAACAAGCTTCCTTAAACTGTAGGTAAAGTTGTCTTCTAATATCTACTAGCTAATCTTTCATTGAAAAAAATACAAGCAGATAAATGTGATTAGCTTGCCCAGTACAGCACTTGAATGATTAAGTTTTTGTTGGATGAACTCATGCCCTGCCAGGATGAACTCATCACAAATCTTAATGGAAATGAAGGCATGCATATATTACTCTCTCTGTTGTTTTTGTTGTTTGGTTGATGTTAATAGTCTATAATTTAGTACTAACTGGAATTTTTCACCACTTATTGTATTACTGATTCAGATGATATTGGATCAAGGGGATTAGAATGCTGGCGGCTACTGAGATGCCAAATCATGGAAAACAAGCTTGTGTAATTCCTGGTAATGATCTTATTTATGTTAGATTTTTGTTTTACATTTGTAATCATATTGAATCGGTACTTAACTAGGGGTGACCAGCTCAACTTGACTAAAATTTACAGGTTTGCCAGATTTTGCTGAATTTACAGCTTTATTGGAAGCGTTTTTGATCCTGACACTAGAGGCCATGTTCATAAGGTGTAGGAAATGGATCCTATAAATTTTGAAACTGTAAGTTGATACAATTTATATTATGATTGTAATCATTCATGAGCTCTTCATGAACCACCAAGGCCCTCAAATGTCATCAGTGTTTGGTAAAGCTATGGTAACATTTGTGAGAGTTGTGAACTAATTTAATCTTCCAAGTGTATTTGTTGGACAACTTATAACTACATCCCCAACTATATCTATCTTTCTGATGAATTAAAGCAGTTAGTGCAATTTGACTTTCAATGAGGTTTTAAATGCAGTTGTCAGCATAATGATCATTGCTATTTGATATTCAAACTTGATTATGCTGTTTTATACCTCATAACTTGTTCATATATGTCTATAATGATATGCAAAATGGATAAGAGTATAAGTTAGCTACCATTTTCAAGGTCAAAATACCAAAACAAGTTTTTCTTTTCAGAACTGCCTGCAATCTTTGTCAAAGAAGATCTGGTGATTATTTTTATGTTCAATGAGCCAGTGGAAACCCTTATTAAGTTTAGTGAACAAGTTAGATAACTAATTGTTTTTCAACTAATAAAATTGGTTTTCAAGATTTTTCAACAAGAAAAATAAGAATGCTATATATTCATCAACTATTGAAATATATCTCATAAGAATTATAACTAGCACTATATTTCAACAAGAAAAATAAGAATGCTATATATTCATGAAAAGTGATAATTTTGTTTGACTATATTTCAACTATAATTTATACAATGATAAATCACGATGCTAATGATAAAATTGTGGCAGGCTATTTGTCATAATTGGTCAGATGAGAAGTGCATAACAGTGCTGAAAAACTGTTATAAAGCACTCGAAGAGAATGGAAAAGTGATTATCTTTGAGATGATCATGCCTGAAGAACCAGATTCAAGCAATGCCTCTAAGCTTGTCTCTATTGTTGACAATTCTATGTTCCTTCATGCTGGAGGCAAGGATAGAATAGAGAAAGAATTTGGGAAGCTAAGCAAAGACGGTTTGAAATGTTCTTTCCTTCTTAATATTGCAATCTTCATCAGCTTAATTAGATTTTACTCTACTGTTTTGATCTGTTGCTTGCTGCGTTGCTGGATTGTGATTCAACAAGTAATTTAAGTATAGCTTTCAACAAGTAATTAGACTTTTTTATATGTAGTTGAAGCTTCTGGTATAGAATCATATCACAAACACTGATTGTGATATAAACACAAGCATGCACACTGCATTATGTGCTGAACTAGGAAGATGATTGTAGCAGGGATTGGTTATGAATTTATCAGACAATTAGACATGATCACATCACATGAATATTATTTCCAAGAATCTAGCATTTGAATGCCATATATCTGGTTCCCTTTAACCTTTCAGTTGAATTATAAGTTCACCTCCACAAGCTCCATTTCATATTCACTGTATAATCCAATATACAAACACCAAATGTGTAGTGTACTAATAGGAGCTTCAGAAGAGACTCTAATGCTTGTTGAACCTATGGCTAGTGGTTGTGCCTGCTCATACGAATTTGGTCTTTATGTGATGTGCTACTGCTTGTTTTAAATAATATTATGTAGATGAATGTTATTTAAAAGTAGTTTGCCTCCTTGGCTTGCACAGCACAACTGATCCTACTACTGGATTCATATCCAAAGAGTTGCCAAGTGAATAGTGGCTATTTTATGTGCTGCTCCAAGGAAGCCTTTAGATCCTAAAGTATGAGCTGGTAATTCCCTTTGCTTTCTTCAATTTACACTTGGAAATAGAATTGGATTTGTTTGAGTTTCAGTTACCCGATTCCAACAAATTAAATTAAGCTAATAGGAAATGACTGAAACAAAAAGAAGGGTTACTCACTATTAAAAGATTAATTAAGGGATGAAAAACTATCTCGCATTGAATTAAAAATATTAACTCGAATACAGAAAGGAAGGGATTGAAGTCCTTAGTGATAATAAACTGTCTTGAATTAGTACAAGTATACTGAATTTTGTATAATTAGTTTATATATGTAGTGTTTTTAATGTCTGAAGTGATTATAAAATATAAATACACCCATCACATACGAAATAATCACTAGTTTTAAGCATATAGCAAACCCTACTAATAAATACACCCATCAATTCAACTCATCACACTTGATTGATGGCAGCATTGCATAGTGCCATGTTTAAAAATAAGGTTGGACAAATACCCTTTTTCTAATTTTTATTTTATGAGCTTGCTTTTTGTGCTAACTGCATTTTTTTATTATTTTTACTTTTTTTCCCCTTGTAGTGTGGAGTCTGGTGACATTGATCTAAGGCTAAGGCTATTAATCCTTATTCTGCTTTTAGATGGTGAGATACTGAAGTTTGTCTTGCAAAGTCTAAGGCTATTAATCCTTATTTTGCTTCTAGATGGCACTCCACAGGTAAATTCATGCTTTCCTTCTATTCTATAGTTCTATGGTTCTTTATATGGGTTTAGTTTTCTTCTGGTCTTTTATCTTTGAAAATCTTTAATCTTGGTTCCTGAAAAATTTTCTCTTTTATACATGAATTTTTATACCAAGCCCGGCTACTTGTAACTTATAGTTACTGAAATAAAGCTATATATGTGCAATTCAGGCTGCTCTTGTCAAAGATCCAGGTATTTCTGTCAACCATGTGATTTGGAGTCCAGATGGTGCTTTATTCAGTAAGTTGAAAGTTTTTAAATTATTCGTTTATGATATTCTCTAATGTATACTTTCTGAAGTCAACGCAACCAATCATTGATATGACTTTGTTCAACAAACAGGAGTTGCTTACTCAAGGCACATTGTTTAGATATACTCTTATCATGGTGGCGATGAAGTACGACAGCACCTGGAGGTAGACACAAACATTTGCATGCATACACATTGGATAATTCTATCTTTTTACATTAGATTTTACTTATAACCATTTGCAATGCTTACAAAATTTATTTATTGCTTGTCATAAATAAATAAATTTTTATTATAATTTTTCAGTTTTAATGATAAGTTGCTTATTTTTTGTTGTGTATTATTTGCAGATTTAGCATATGGGACAAGTCAAGCATGGATATAAAATATGCAAGTAAATTGATATTTTTTTGATAAATATTAATTACTATTTTGTTATGACAATTATTGTTAGACAAAAATTTTATTATTTTATTGAGAATTATTGATGAACATGTATTTGAAATACTAATTAAACCTTTTAATATCTATTTTAATTAGAATTTTATTATTAGTTATTTTGTCTCTTTTATAAATTTTTTCTATTGTGCACAAATTTATTAAATAAAATAATTACACATGTATGAATAAAAAATTTTATTGTAAATTTTATTTGTGTATTTTTATTACAAAAGTAACTTTTATTTTTATCAAAAAGGCAACTTTTCTATTAGTTGCATATTTTGAATATTAGACAACACTTGTATGGTTGCATATCCAAAAGAAAAAAACAACACTTGTATAGGTTGCATATCCAAAAGAAAAGGCAACACTTGTATAGGTTGCATATCCAAAAGAAAAGGCAATGCTTTAAAAGGTTGCATATTCATAACTAATAGGCAACACTTCAAAGTATTGCGAATTCAAACTTATAAGCAACACGTAAATGGGTTGCATTTTATTGCAAATAGGCAACATTTTTTACTAGTGGCCAAAATATAAGAGAAAAGACAACACTGAAAAAGTGTTGTCTCAAACACACCTTTGAAGTGTTGTTGTTTTTCAACCAAAGGCAACACTTACCAAGTGTTGCTCTCAAAAGCGTTGCTTTTGAAACAAAAAAGTGTTGCCTTTATCTAAGGCAACGGCTGCATATGCAACGCCGCCCAGAAACGTTGCCTTAGGTCCAAAAGTGTTGCAACAGATCAAAAGCAACCTTTTGTCAGCCTTTAGGCAACACTTTTTAAATGTTGCCTCAACCTGAAAATGTTGTAGTGCTACATTTTTCAGGTATATTTCCCATTAAAGCAGATATAGAACTACCTAAAGGAATAGTTTCTAATTCATTAATTTTATCTTTATGTATGCACAAATCCTTTAGAAACTTTGCGTATTTAGGTACCTGTTGAATAACATCAAAAAGGGGAATAATTACCTCGACCTTTTTGAATATTTCTACCATTTTGGGATCAAGTTCCATCTGCTTTCTGGGCTTCCTTGCAAGTTGTGGAAAGGGAATAGCATTGGCACTCCTTGTAGCTTCAACATCCTTTGGTGTTTCATTCTGTGGTTGAACTGCTTCTTCTTCAACTATGTCTTGTATGTCCTCTTCCTCTTCAGCATCTTCCACTTCTACCACATCCTCTGTTGGCACGTGTACTGGTGGGCTTGGCTCTTCATGGTTTCTTTCCTGCAGTGTGGTTCCAGACCTTAGAGTGATGGCATTGATGCCACCTTTGGGATTAGGCAGTGGTTGAGAAGGAATTCCACTGGAGCTTGAAGGTTGATGTGTGGAATTAAGTGATGAATCCATTCGGGAGACGAGAGCTTGTAAAGTGACTGTCAAGCCATTCAGACTAGAGTTCAGCTGAGCCTGCATGTCTTGTTGTCCTTGCACAAGAGAACGGAGCATCTCGTCATTTGATGAGGAATTAGAATAAGTGATCTGAGGAACTTGTTGTTGGTTGTGCTGGGTTCCTTGTGACTGTCTTAGGTGAGGTGCTCTATAAGGTTGATTCTGATTCTGCTGTCTGTTGTTATTGTTGTTATTTCACCTCTGGTTTCCATTATTGTCTCTGCCTTCTCTGTTAAAGTTATCCCTCCAGCCATGGTTAGAATTATCTTTCCATCCTTGATTAGAGTTGTCCTGCCATACATGGTTATAGTTGCCTCCTTGTTGATTGTATCCTTGATTCGGGCGGTCATAGAAGTTGTGAGTGGCTGCCACGGTGTTGTCTTCTTGGAGCTGCAGACATTCATCAGTATAATGACTATAATCAGCACAGATCCCGCATACTCTTTGTAGAACTAACTGTTGGCTTTGTTGTGGTGAAGGATGAGCTTGTTGTGCCTGTTGTTGATTTAACTGCATCTGCTTCAGTAGGTTGGTCATTTCACATATACTCTGGGTGAGAGCAGTAGTCTATTTGCTAGAGGAAATCTCTGCAACAGCTTTGGGATGGTTGCACCTCTGTCTGTGATTCCTAGTGGACTCAGCTAAGTCACTGATCAGTTGCCATGCTTCATCTGCGGTTTTATACTTTTTCAGAGAACCATTACTGGCACCTTCCAATGTAGTCTTATCCTGGGGGTTCATGCCTTGAGTGAAGTAGCTGATCAATACTAGTTTACCAATCATGTGATGGGGACATGCGTCCAGGAGATTGTTGAAGCGCTCCCAATATTCATAGAGAGTCTCTGAGTCACCTTGAACAATGCAGGAGATCTCTTTTCTCAGTCTATCTGTGACTTCAGCTGGGAAATATTTTTCCAAAAATTCTCTCCTGAGTGTATCCCAGTTGGTAACAGTTGCTTCAGGTTGGGAGTAGTACCACTCCCTTGCCTTTTCCTCAAGAGAAAATGGGAAAGTAGTTAACAGAATAGAAGTTTCATCTGCACAATGACGCCTAACAGTATAACAGGCTATCTGGAAATCTCTAAGGTGCTTGATAGGCTCTTGAGCAGGTAAGCCATGAAACTTGGGTATCAAGTTGATCAGTGCGGTTTTTAGTTCAAAATCTACAGCTGCGGTCGGGTGATGCACTTGATACGGCTGCAGTGTAAAATCTGGGGCTCCAGCTTCCTGGAGGGTAATTCTCCTAGGTGCTGCCATGGTATCTACACGTGAATCAACTGAATCAGTAGTAAAGGAGCTTGTTTCGCTCTCAGATGGTGGTTCAGATTCGCCCTCAGATGAGACTGGTGAACTGATAATAATCACTTCACTACCCTCGGAGGCTAACCGACGTCGAGTTCGTCTAATATGTGAAAGAGTTCTTTCAATTTCAGGATCAAATGGGACTAAACTCGGATCAGTCAATGAACGCGTCATTCAATGAGAAAAACAAATAGCTCATGGTAACAGAAGTAAAAATAAAATATGCAAATAAAAATAAAATATATGCACTAATTAATAATTTAGCACACTATTGCAACTCCCCGGTAACGGCGCAAAAAATTGATGCATGGCAGAAATTAACCAATTTAGAGATTTCAATTAAGAGGACAGCGTTGCACGTATAGCTCTTAACCGGATCTACCTCACCAATTTAAAAAGGGTTGCCACAAATTTTAGAAAAAAAATACTGGGAGTATGAGTCCCAGGTCATCTCCCAACGAGTTGCAGGAAAGAGTGCTATTTTATTAACTAGGGGCTTTCAGAAAAAATAAGTTTTGATAACGAGTAATTAAAATGATTAAAAATTAAAGCAATAAAAATAAACTAAGAATAATTATTGATACTCTGAATAAAAGGCCTTGACTGGGGGAATAATTAAATGGAATTTCTATCCTTGTTGGGATCTTCTCAAGTGAGTGTAAAAAGGGTGTTGTTCTCACTCGGTTATCCCTTACTAAATAAGGAAAAGTATGGTGATTAAACTAACTCTTACCCTCAAATCCTAGTCCTCTCCCTTGGGGAGGTCTAATGCTAGTAGGTATGGAATTAGCTAACAATATCCAATTCAACCAAGCACTTGAGCATTCCAACTCAAGTATCTCCTCTTAATCAACCCCCATGTCAAGTAGAAATTTTACTCCATTGACATGAAATTCATAAAAATATGAGAAGACATAATTAAATAAAATAAAATAGAGAATTAAAATTAATTAAAATTAATACGTTCGCGTCATTCAGCGATTTTCCTTGTTACGCGTTCGCGTCATTCGTGCATACTCCAATCCACGCGTTTGCGTCAGGCACGCGTTCGCGTCGCTGTGAATTCTCCATTTCGCGCGTTCGCGTGGGCCGTGCGCTCGCGTCATTGCTCGCTGGTCATCTCCTTAGTTTCTTGTGTTCCTTCCATTTTTGCAAGCCTCCTCTCCAATTTCCAAGTCATTCATGCCCTATGAAGCCTGAAACACTTAACATACGGATCACGACATCGAATGGGATAAAGAAGAATTAAAATACATAATTAAAAGTCTCTAGGAGGTAAGTTTTCAACCATGGAGTGATTTTAGGAAGGAATTGTAAATACATGCTAATCATATGAATAAGTAGGTAAAGATTTGATAAAACCACACAATTAAATACAATATAAATCATAAAATAATGGTTTATCAGAATCCAACAGTATTGAGGTAGGTGGAAAGCAAGACGCGGTGGCTACCATGGAGGAAGAAGATGTACATAATGAGAGGGCTGCTGCTGGTCCCAATAATGGAAAGAAGGATTTAGTTAGTTATGTGGAGGATTCTCTTCGTTATTGTTTTTCTTTGTTGTTGTGCTTCAACAGATTTGCCATGACTTTTCATCTATGAATTATTTTAGGGTGTGTTCTTAATCTATATATGGATAACCAATAATTGAAAACATGTTTACTTTCAAGGTTTGTTCAGAGTGAAGGGTTGGGGAGTGAAGGGTTGGGGACTTGGAATGAGATAGGGTTAAAATTAGTTGGAGTTGAAATTTTCGGATGGTGTTAAGTTAAGATTAATAGGGATAGTTTGAAAATTTTAAATAATTTTTTAAGATTTGAATATTTTTTTTTGTTAATTAAAAATTATTTTTTATAAGTATAACATTAATTTCATTTTAGTTTTTGAATAAATTTATCAGCAACCGATTCTTTTAGGGTGAGAAATAGTTATTTTTTCAAAATAAACTTGGTCAATAATTACAATTTTACAAAGTAGGCTTTGTTTTGGTGGAAAAATAAAAAATTGAAACTTAGGGGACTATCTTAGAATATTCTATTTATTTATGTGGATGTTATTCGTTCTTTATGCCATTTTTATAATTTACATTAATGATCCACGAGAATAATGAATTAAAATTTGAAAACTCTTAAATGCCCAAATTGATTCCAAGTCTTGGAAATTATTTGACTCTCAATTTATGGGTCAGCTTTCTTTTGAGTTCACTAATAATTACATAATCTTTATGCTATGAAAAAAATAAACCAATTAAAATGTTACATTACGAATTTTACAGAGTAAATCCCCAAAATGGTCTTTCAGATTGGGTTCGTGTACCAATATTGCCCCTTAGTTTCTAAATGCTCTAAATGCACCCTTCAATTTGAGCTCCCTGTGAAATCCTTGTCCTTCCACTCAATTCCGGCATGACTCAGCAGCTGGAGCGCTGAGCTGGCAGTTCCACCACCTCCACGTAGGCTTCATCACCCTCCACCATCACCATCGTTCCTCCTCTTCTCCCAACGGAGCCATTACCCTTCTCTCTTCTTCCAATCCTCCTTTCCCTTTCTCCCTTCCTCAAGCATTGTAGCCCTTTCCATTGGCCTAAGGCTAAACCACCACCACAAGCCACCATAGCCTCCACCATCTGTGACCACTGCGTCCAACCTCCTCCCTCTATCCTCTCCTTTTCCGTCAGGTCCAGAGACGTCGAGCTTTCTTCTTGGCGAACCACCTCCGCCGGTCCCGAGCTTACTGTCACCGCCAATCTGCCATTTTCATCACCCTCTTCCACGCACCGAACCCTAGCCCTATTGCAGCTTCCAACATCTCCATCGCCACCACCATCACCTCCGGCCTTTACCCAGCGCCGCCACATCTTCCTCCCCCATTTCCTCTTCTCAGCTAAAGAGCCGGGTACCTTCATCTTTGTTCCTCATCACCGAACTACTGCTACCGCAATAGCCGCTGCAACCACTACTCTGCCGGTGTCCTCCCCCGTCTGCTTCTCCTTGTCATTTCCATCACCCACGATGACTAACCCTCCTCTCCTTCCTCACATTTCGGTTTGCCTTCTTTCCCTGTCTGACCACCCCAACTTCCCCTATTAGTTTAGGTTTATTTAGAATTTAATTTTAATTTTTACCAGTTTTAGGCTTAGTTTAGTTTAATTATCTGTTTTAATTGATTTTAGGTGGTTATGATAGGTTAATTTAGTTTGTTAGATTCTGATTTTTGCTGAAAGTGTATGGAAATATTCTCCAAGCTTGAGGAAGAAGAGAAAAGAAGAGAGGAAGAAGAAAAGAGAAAGGGTTACGGCGGTGGTTCTGAGGTAGTGATCTGAAGGCTGGTGAACTGGGAGAAGGAAAGGGCTATAATGCTTGAGGAAGGGAGAAAGGGAAAGGAGGATTGGAAGAAGAGAGAAGGGTAGTGGCTCCGTTGGGAGAAGAGGAGGAACGATGGTGATGGTGGAGGGTGGTGAAGCCTACGTGGAGGTGGTGGAACCGCTAGCTCAGCGCTCCGGCTGCTGAGTTATGCCGGAATTGTGGGGAAGGACCAGGATTTCGCATGGAGCTCAAATTGGAGGGTGCATTTAGAGCATTTAGAAACTGAGGGGCAACATTGGTGCACGGGCCTAATCTGGAGGACTATTTTGGGGATTTACTCGAATTTTACAAGTTGCTACACAGTGAAGTCTTAAGGGTAGTTTGATCTAATCCCCAGTTATTCCTATTTCTCATTTTTCTTTTCTTGTTCTTTTTTTATTGTACCCAAAAACAAACAAAAACCTCTCAGATTCATCACTGCAATTGCATGTCGATATTTCAATTTGTGCACTCTCCGCCTGAGGTAAGAGAAGGAGAAGAGAGGATGATGTTGAGAAATGAGGCGACGGTGACAAAGCAAAAAAAAATGTTCTCGGGTAAGAATGAGTGTTGGAGGACGAAGAAAATGGCGGAGCAAATGCAGAGCTTAGTATCGAACAATGGAGGCCATCCGGCCATGGCCTCCCAAAAAAAAAAAAGCTAATAATATAATTATAAAAGAATAAACGTAACTCAATTAGTTTTAAATCTCATACTTATTGTATACTAGACTACTTGTGGCAGTGGCGAAGCTTAAGTTAGGCAATGGGACATAACTTAAGCTTAACTTAAAACATCTAAGTTCAATCTCATTTCTTGCTCTTATTTTTATTGAATAATAATTTTTAATTAAAAATATATTAGACTTGGGCTAAAGTAGGTGAATTAACCATAAATATTATCTGAAATAGTGAAGGGTGCTTGATAATATTCCATTCCTTGAAAGCCAGTGAATACTAGAGCCAGTGAAACGGTAGCTACTAAAGCGTAAAGTGCTCGTTTTTCCTTCCCCGCGAGTATAGCATGATGAGCCCAAGTTACGGTTGCTCCGGATGAAAGGAGAATAAGGCGTCCGCCCTGTACTCTGCTTCAGCACTAAAACGAGCAACCAAACTCCGTTTTTGACTTTCAAAAGAAGTGACGAGATTTCAACCCACCAACTGAACCCTTTGCGGTAGCTGGTGTCGGCTAGCAAGTTTTGGATAGGTATGGCGTAGAGAATGAGGAGGGGCCGAGGATAAGTTATTTCGTAGATAGTGAGTAGATGAATTGACGGATTCCAGCGAGGAGCGACTCATTGGAGCTATTGGCTTCATAACACATCAAAATCAAAAAATAAAATCAAATCAAATAAAAAAAAGTCATCTAACAAAAAAAATAAAATTAAAAAAGATCATCTAACAAAAAAAAAAAGATAAGAATCATCATTCAATAATAAAAATTTAGGTATTTTTTATTTATTTAATTTAATATTATTTTATATTTTACTGTTTATTTAATTTAATTTTTTATATTATGAAAAGATATTAAAATATTCAATAAATATTATAACTTTTAATATTTATCTTTTTAACTTTTTCTATATATATTTACAGGATATATATTCAAATTTTTATACAAACATAATGATAAAAAATTAAAGAATTGATGCATTTTTTAAGAGGAAGGCTAATTTTCAAGAAGGAAAAAATATAATTTCTACAATATCAACATCTGTAGATAGTTCTTCTACTTCAATGAATCACGAAAAAAGTGAGATACAACCTTCAAAGGTTCACAGAGTTGCATCTGATGAATTTGACCTTAATTCTTTGAAACGAGACCCTAAAAAACGGCTTTAAATTTGGCAATATCACCCAACCAAAGAGATGAGGTTAGATGAACTTATCTTAAATGGAGTCCATATCAAAAGCATCTTGACAATTATCTTCTATCTAGTACAAAGCATTCAAGACAATTTCAATATGTTTGGTTTGATATTTTTTCTTCATGATTAGAATATTCACCTTCTGAAGGTGTTGCATATTGTTTATTTTGTTATTTGGTTAGCAAAAAATCTAATAGACGTAATGGGCCAGATGTTTTTATTAGTAAAGGATTTAGAAGTTGGAAAAAAGGTTAATGATGAAAAGAATTGTGATTTTCTTAAACATAATGGAGATCCTTGCTCACTGCACAATAATGTAGTTGGAGCATGTCTAGATTTATTGAATCAGGTAAGTCACATCCAAAATGTAATTGAGGATTATACTTCTGAAGAAATTCAAAAGAATAGATTGCGTCTAAAATCCTCCATTAATGCAACTCGTTAGCTTATAGTTCAAGCTTGTACTTTCAGAGGCCATGATGAGACTCCAGAATAAAAAAATCGAGGTAATTTTCTTGAAATGATAAAACTCATAGCATCTTATAATGAAGTTTCAAAAACTGTGTTAGAAAATGCTCCATATAATACTAAATATACTGCACATCAAATTCAAGAAAAATCTTGTATGTTCTCTCAAAAAAGGTGAGAAAGCATATTTGTGAGAAAATTTGAGATTTTAAGTGTTGTATTGTAGTAGATGAAGCTCGTGATAAATCCAAAAGAGAACAAATGGCACTTATTTTTAGATTTGTTGATATACATGGTTTTATTCAAGAGTGTTTTCTTGATCTTGTACATGTTAAAGATACTACGTCATTAACTCTGAAACAAGAATTGTGTGACATTCTTTCTCGATATGGTCTTGATGTCTCTAATATTCGTGGTCAAGGATATGATGGTACCAGCACTATGAGAGGGGAATGGAATGGGTTAAAAGAATTATTCTTAAAAGATTGCCCTTATGCTTACTATATCCACTGTTTTGCTCATCAATTACAACTTACATTAGTTGCTGCGTCTAGAGAAGTTATTTCTATGCATCAATTTTTTTTTTAAATTGACTTTCATCGTCAATATCATTTGTTCTTCTAATAAGTGACATGATGAGTTACATGCTGCCAAGACAGATGAAATTGCCTATTTATTAGAGATTGATAAACTTAAAACTGGTAAAAGGGCAAATCAAATTGGTACTTTGAAACGAGCAGGTGATACTCGATGGAATTCTTATTTTTCTTCTGTTTGTAGTTTGATAATATGTATGTTGTAATATTGACTGTTTTACAAAAGATTATTGTTGATCGATCAACTTATTCTCAACGTGGTGATGCAGATAGTGCTTACAATATCCTGACATCATTTGAGTTTGTATTAATCTTGCATTTGATGAAAGATATTATGGGAATAACTAATGTTCTTTGTCAAGTTTTACAAAAGTAGTCTCAAGACATAGTTAATGTTGTGCAGCTAGTTCATTCTACAAAAACACTTATCCAAAGTATGAGAGATGACAGATGGGAGGAATTATTAAAAAAAGTGAAATCATTTTGTGAGTGACATGATATTCTAATTTCTTATTTAACTTTTCTTATGTAGCAAGGCAAGGACGCTCGCGTCACCAAAAAGATCATATTACAGTTGAGCATTATTTTAGAGTGCAGATATTTTTAGTCACAAGTGATAAGCAATTACAAGAGTTAAATAGTATATTTAATGATCAAGCAATGGATCTATTAAGTCTGAGCTCTACTCTCATGCCTAAGAATGCTTACAAAAATTTTGACATTGTTAAGATTTCTACTCTTGTTGATAGCTACTATCCCGAAGTCTTTATTGAACAAGAGAAGATTAATTTGCCTTTTCAACTTCAACATTTTATTCTTGATGCTCGTCATCATCCAGAAATGAAGAATTTGTCAACTATACATGAACTATATAGATGTTTAGCAAAAGCAAAAAAGTCAAAAGTGTATTACTTGATTGATATATTGATTTGTCTGATATTAACTCTTTCAGTTTCTACAGCTACTATAGAGCGATCATTTTCAGCAATGAAAATAATGAAGATAAGGTTAAGAAACAAGATAGAGGACGACTTTCTCGCAGATAGTTTGATTATTTACATTGAAAAAGAAATTGTTGAAAAGTTTAATTCTGATTCAATTGTTGAAAATTTCAAGTCACTCAAAACTGAAGAGTACCATTATAAACTACTTTATATTTTTTATCTATAGAATTATTTATTTATTATCTTATTAGTAACAAACTTAAAAAATAATTATATTTATAAATTTTATTTATTTTGATATAAATATTATTATTAAATTTTTATGTTAAATTTTTCACCCCTCAAAATTTTGTTCCAACCTCCTCCACTGTTTATGGGATCAATTCCTATTTTCAATATTTGTTCAATCTTTTTAATTTTAAACATTAACATCTTGAACTTAAATTTTATTAGACTTTCATAATTAAAGATTTTATTGGTTTATTTATACAAATTAAAATCTAATTCTCATTGTCATTTATTATTCTTACTATCAACAAGATTTTATAATTTTAATGTTGAAATTAGTTGTAATAAAATTAATATTTTTATCTATATATAGTTATTTATTTTACAATAATATCTTAGACTTAGACTTTAATAAATTTTTACAAATTAAAAATTTTATTGACTTATTTATATAAATTAAAACCTCATTGTTATTATTATTTATTATTTTCATTATCAACTAAATTTTACGATTTTAATGTTGAAATTAGTTGTAGTAAAATTAATTTCTTTTAATTATATAATTATTTGTTTTATAATTTTAATTTTAAAATTTTTAAAATATTTTATAATATTTGTCTATATAATTATTTATTTATTGTCATATGAGTAATAAACTTAAAAATAATTATATTTATAAATTTTATTTTAATACAAATATTATTATATGATTTTTATGTTAAAAGTTTTTTCCATAAAAAAAATCTCTTCAAGTTTCGCTCTAGCCGCAAGTTAGATGGCGTTGACAAATTATTTAGATTCTTTAAATTTTGATTTTTACTTGAGATGATAAAGTGTAATTTTTTATTTTTAAATATTTTTTTTATTTTTTTTGTCTTATTTATAAAATAAATAATGAAAAATTATATTTTATTTTTTAAAATAAAATTTAAAATTTAGAGAATTTAAATTCGGCGTGAACATATATTGAAAAGCTCAAAACTGGAAACTCTACTTATGCTACAAAGAACATTAATAAACTTTACTTTATTACATTATATTATGCGACAGAGGAACTCATGAGTACTAACTAGCATTACAATGGTAGAATTCATTCGAAAAGAGGTTTAATGCTAAGAAAACGATTAATTAATAAATAATTAATAATTAAAATAGTTTCCAAATTTTGAAGTTGAGAAGGGGAACTCTCTTGAGTTTGCAGTACAAAAACATATTTAGTATCTCATCATCAGCAACAAGTCATCATCAATTGTTGGATATGAGATCCTTATTCTATACAACTGCGATTTGAGCTCTTATTAAATTGGTGATGGTGGAATAGTGTGGGAAATGGTAAACTTTGGGAGCTTTCTTTATTTAAATTAAATTTTAATATTACAAACTTACCTTTGTATTTTTTCATAATTTAAAAAACACATTGGAAGTTGAAGCTCCTTAATATACTTTTCTTAGTGGCTAAGTTGGTTATGTTCAAGGGACGAATCGGGGAGTGATGTGTGCAAGGTTCTTCTGCAATTGACCATCATTGTGACCCGATAAAAGCACAGTAAATCTTATAAACATCCACAGTGAAAATGTTGTTTAACATTGTTAACTAATAAAAGGAAAATTTCAAAAAAAACAAAAAAAAAATCACCTACCTCAGCTTATTTTTATATGCTCCTAGTTTCCTCTCACTAAACTGGATATATAATGCCTAAGGACCCTCAACTACTCGCGAATATATGGTTGTTTGCCGATGAACCGGTTAGTATATTGACTTTCGATGAATAAAGTGTTCACCTCCTTTAGAAAGAAAACGAATGTGTGGTTTCCTCATCGTTGACCTGATCGGTAAATTCACATTGTGTGAACAAACCGTTCTTCGGTCGATCTAAAAAATGACATCTACTTTCCGTTTACATATACGAAACAAAAATTACATTTACACCTCCTTTAACATAAGTTTTTACAAAAGAAAAGCATATGAACCAACACTTTGAACCAGCCAACTTAAACAACATTATTTAATAATTAATTTTAAACTTTTAAAAAATCAAAATTTAAATAATTAGCATTGATTAAGTTTTGGATAATTAGGGTTAGAAAAAGTAACCTCTCTAGAGGTCTAAACACATTCTCAGTAATCACTCCCCTCCTTGTGCCGCCTCGCCACTACCAGATTGCGTCACGCACGTCGCCGCTAGAGGGAGCTCTCGCGTGAACGCCGTAGTCCCTCCACTCCACGATTCGCAGCAGCAAAAATGACCACCGCAGCCGCTTTCTCTGGCGTTGGCAGCAACGCTGCCGACCACCGCATCGACCTCTCCCTCGCGAGTCGCAGCAGCGCCGCCCGACCACTGCAGCCCCTCTTCCCCCGCGATTCGAAGCGACGCCGATCACCACAGCGCCCTTCCTCTCCTCTCATTTCCACCTTCTTAATCCTTTCTACTTTGTATTCAGTGAACCAATTCATATTCTTTTAGTTTTTCTTTTCTAATTTCCTTCTTTCTCCTGCAGTTTAATTTAAAATTCAATTGTTTTTTATTGTTAATTTTGATATTTTTTGTTCTGTTGTTGCTGATGAAGATTTAGGCATGCCATCATCTTTGGAAATTCTACACAGCAACACCATATAGTATCTAAAATTCCAAATCTTTTAATTACTAACTCCGACAATGATTTACTTGAAAGAAAATAAACAATACTGTTTAGTTTTAAAAATTATAGTACTTTGATTAGATGTATGATATCAGATCATCAAATTTTTGTAATAATTTTGTTGTCGTCTCTTCCTTCAATCAACGGATTGTAGGTCATTGATCTTACAAAAGTGTCACAAGATCTTGCTTACCTTGCCAGTGATGTAGATTTGGTCATCTTAGAAGGGATGGTAAGTTCTTCCTTGGATAATGTTGGAAACTTCTATTATATTGATCAATGCTAGATGCATTGTTGGGATTTAATACTTGAAATTAATTAAGTAAGATAACAAGGGAAGTAATATTTTGGTTAGAAGTTATATAGTGGTATCAGTCTTTCCTGATTTAAATTAATTATCAACTTACTATACAATGTAATAAGATAGTTCTTTGTTTAAAGAAAACTTTTGCATAGCAAATTCTTAAGCATTTGGATGATTATAATTAAAACATTGAAATCCTTATTTCTTTAAAATCTAATGTTAGCGGTGTATTAATTGAGTTATTTGTTCAGGCTATTTTTTTATATATTTTTGGATATTTTTTTTATATGTACATATGGATGAAAAATTATTAAGCTACTACTTCTAAGTTTTGTTTTTCTGCATATTATGATCTTGTTCTATTCCATTAAAAAAAAATTAAAGGTGTAAGAAAAGAAAAGAAAGAAAAACTTATGTGGCTTCTTATTCTTGTTATGGTTCATATACTCCTTAAATTCATTCGAATTTCCTCTATGAAATAAAATTATGAAGATTTACTTAATTTATATTTTGGCTATTTATATATTTACCTTTTTTTACTAGTTTCTGGTTGGTGTCTAGTTATCATTATATATTTTCCTTTATGAGAATCCAAAGAGTTAGAATTTGAGAGCACCATAGCTTTTTACTGGTTGAAGACATATGCAGAGCATAAGAATTATACTTTGCTCTTATATTGTGACATAAGCACTAAGACAAAACCAAGTTCCTAAAGATTTGTTCTAGTTGTTATGTGTTTTAATTTATGGGTTATTCTTGTTTTGGTGGATGTTTCATTTGTTTTCAGCTGGATATTTCTTTTTATTTTACATAGATTTTTCTGCTAATTCAATTATGTTCTCCATCTTATGCATTTTGATTGAGGTGCTTGTAGCTTGTATAAAAATTATTAAATAGTTTGTTAGTCTGTGATATATGTATCATGTATGGGATTCTAAACCTATGAAGATGTTTGAAAGAACAAATTTGGCAAATAATCAACTCATTCATTATCGATATGTCCCTGTAAAAAAATGGTTGATCTTGATTGGTATTGCTCCTGGTTCCCTGAGGTATGGTGCCTTGCATGTGTTATAGTAAGTAGGCAACTTGGTTAATTACATTCAAACTATGCTTATGTTTTTTAATTTAATAAGAGGAAGATCAACAAATTAAAGAAGCTGAGTTGTTAAGAAATCACAACGGCTCTATGTATTCTTCATTTTTACTTTTTGCAGAAGCAATGTATCACATAATCAGAAGATATGCTCAAGGATTCCAAGCTGCAGGATTACATTGAAAAATAGAAAGTCTACTTTAAGATGATTGATGAATTTGAACTGATAGACAAGGAATTTGAAGAAGTTGATGAACCGGATGAAGTGAAAAAGACGTGATCTAAGTGTAGCAAATAGAAAGTTGTTCTTTGTTTAGCTAGTTGTATAGTAATTATATAACAATTTTCTAAACAATGTAGCCTCACCCCTCTAACAAAATATAGGGTTCTTGTATTATTTTTTGTCATGATGAATTCCTGATTCTACAGTGTTGCAAATTGTATGAATAAGTTGAATAAATATTATGATTCCTTTCATTTCATTTTAGCATGATGATAAATTTATCGTTACTTATGTAGGATAAGCTTTTTTTATTTGTCATTCACATAGCTTCTGTTAAAGTAACATCCATTTAGTATGGAAAAAAAACATCCGGATGCTTGACAGAAATAATATCCACTTAGACCTTTGCAAAAATAATCAGGTATCTACACGGAGAAACATGCCGAGTAGGATTTTAAAAAAAAAAGGTCATGCAATTCTTAAACAACTACAGTCATCCACAATTGCAACACAAGAAAACTAGGAAAATATATAAAGAAACCTCCATTTAGTCTAAAGACGAAAGATGCTGCTCCTTAACAGAACAAAAAACTACATATATCTTGGCTTAAAAAATAAGGTACAAACACCAAGAAACCTGCTGAAGAATATTGGAGAACAGAAAAGACATTCACTTCCTAAAGAAAATAGGCATCCCTACTATTTAACACAGATAAACTCGGAAACATATATGTAGAAACACCCATTTAGTAAGGTAAAGGAACATCCTGATTCCTAGCAAAAGCAATATTAGTATTAACAAACTGGTATCTACACAAAGAAACCTGTCAAGTAGGTTAATTACATAAATAGACCATACAATGCTTAAAGAACTAGATACATCCACAACTGCAACATAAGAAAACTAGTAAAATATATAAATAAACTTCTATTTAGTCTAAAGATGAAAGATGCTCCTGATTAACAGAATAAAAATCCACTTATATCTTGGCAAAAAAAGAATGTACAAACACCAAGAAACCTGCTGAAGAATATTGGAAAACAGAAAATACATTCACTACCTAAAGAAATAGAGGCATCCTCTACTAATTAACACATATAAACTCGGAACATATATTCAGAAACATCCATTTAGAAGGATAAAGGAACATATATTCAAAAACATCCATTTAGTCAGGTAAAGGAACATCCTGCTGTATAATAGGAGCAACATCCACGTGGATGTTGCCAAAAACAAGCAGCTATCTGCACAAAAACACGTGATGGCCTAAAAAAGTATATACTTTAAATAGTATCACAAGTGTCTCAAACGGATACAAAATCATGATTTTTCTAGGTATCTTTCATCTTTTGTTGTCTTCCCCCCTTGCTTGGCTTTTTCATAGGTAACCCCACACCCTTCAGCATGGTCTTCGTGCTCGGTCCTGTGAAGGGGGTTCTCACTTCCTTAAGTTTGTTTCTAGGCTGGTTGCGGCATACAGGATGGTCGTCTAATGCTGAAAGTAAAGCAGCTTTCAATTCTTACCAATTGCAAACAGCAACATCAAAACTCTAACAATTGCAACTTCCTTTTCCCTAATTTCAGCAATATCCAAGTTCCAATTGCATCAACTCACCAAAATAAAGCAATTTAGAGAACAACATCCAGCAATTCATCAAAATTTAATCCTCCGTATAACACACCCTAATTGAAGATGTACATTTACAAAATCAATTAAGAACCATCCACATACACGCTAGAACGAACATATGTTTAATATGATCAGCAATATATAAACAGAAAATTTGTAGATAAAATGGCTCTGTTTCACCATGTGTAGATAACTGAACCCTTTGTGTTTTTCTATTTAAATTGCAAACCACGCATATCGATACAACACATTTTAGTATGTACATGTAGAGTAAACTAAGTAGTAATGAATTGCCTAATTTTGAACACCATCAAAGACACCAACACTTAAAATAAACAACATCCAACCTTTTTAATGGAAAACAAACGAAATTTTGTAGCAAAAAACAGTCCAATTTAAAAAACTGCACAATCGAATCTCCACACACATGTAACTTAGCAAAATCCAACTCCTAAAGATAAAGCAACTTCCAATATCTAACAATTGCAAATAGGAACTGGAAAACTCTAACAATTGCAACTTCCAATCCCTACTTTCAACAACGTCCAAGTTCCAACTGCATCAACTTACCAAAATTAAGAAATTTAGAGAACAACATCCAACAATTCATCAAAATTTAATCTACTGTAGAACACACCCTAATTGAACATGTACATTCACAAAATCAATTAAGAACCATCCACTTACCTGTTACAGCCGTTTGAGAATGCTTGTAGAACTGAAGCCGACGACTGAACTGAAGGAGACCTGTCCATGCCTCCAGCAAGCAGGGATGGCCTTCACGTGGCAGCGTTGAGTGTATCAGACAATGGACAACTGGTTGACGCAATGGTTGTTGTTGCATGCGCGGCGGAGACGCGACTGAAACCTCTGGAAGAGAGCCGCTGAGACAATTTACATTTACCATCACAATTGACGATGATAATGAGGATAGGAATTCCAATTCTTGACCCTTGCTAGGACTTTTCTTAGTTGTTAGTTTATCAAAAACTCAAAGATACTTTTCCACAACCAATAATAAGTACACTTTCCTGTAATTCCTTTGAGAGACGACCCGAGATTTAAATACTTCGGTTATTTTTATTGGTTTGCATTGTGACGAACATATTAAACATTGATTGAGGTTTAATTGTTAGTTTAGATCTATACTTGCAATGTGATTTATTGAGAAATTCTTTATCGACATTTTTCCTCTGTCAAGTTTTTGGCACCATTGCCGGAGAATTGCAAATGTGTGCCTTATTATTGGTTATTGTGAATATTGTGAATATGTTTGCTTTTTATTTCTTTGTTAGTTGTTGTTAGTTTTAGGAGTTTAATTTTATTATTTCTTGTTAGTTTTTGTTTTTATTTTCTCTTGTTACTATGAATTCTCACCCCTTTGGCTATGAGTTTGGTTACAATAGTGTTGTAGGAAATGGAAGCTTCAATGAGAATATGCATCAATGATGGAACAATCAAAGGTGGAAGTAGCCTCAAGCTTATGGACAACCTTCATGGCAACAACCTCCTCCAATATACTATGAGCAAGAGTCATTCCAATATGCATGCCAATCCAATGGTTATGGTGGATCTCCTTGCGAATATCAACAACCTCCACCATACGCCTATGAGCCCTATCCTCAATATAGCCCTCAACCACCATACTCACAAGTCCCATACCACTAAACACCTCCATATGATCCTAACCCTTATCCACCTTACCAACCACTATATAAACCAAACTTAGAACACCACAATTTCAACATCAATACTCCCAAGAACCACCACCTCAATATACACAACCTCCATGTCCTTACCAAGATGAACCACCTTCCTATTATGAGCTCTTTCTCCCACCCAATGAACACTCCTATCCACCCCAAGCCCCAATAGATGATTCTCTCACTGCACTACTTCAAGGCCAAGGAGAGATGCAAAGGACGACACTAAAACTCATGGCTACCTTGACCGAGGTAGTAAATAATTTAGCCTCCATACGCTTCAACACTCAGAGTACCCCCATAATCTAATGGGGAGTGTAGCATGAAGGAGATTAGAAACTCTGGTGGAAAGTGAGTAATGTGACTTTGTATTGGAACAATTAGAGGAAGCCATAATTGTTGAAGAGGAAGAAGTGGTTGAAGACTTAGGAGATGTTGAGAGTCCATGGGAACCTCAAGTCATAGAGCCTTCTTCCAAGAAGTTTGAATTTGATGTTGAGGAGGGTGTACAACCTCCAAAGCATATCATGGTTGAAGACTTTGAGGAGGTTGATCAAGAGATGGATTCAATAATTGATGAATTTCTATCTACAATTGAATCCTCCCCCATTGGACATGAAATAGAGGCCAAAGAAGAAGATACACAACCTCTCATACCCTTGGTACGCAATGAAGAAGAAATTGAATTGGAAGAAAGCTACCAAGAGGAAGAGGTTGAGGTTGAAGAAGCTTGCCAAGAGGTGGAAGTAATCAAGGAAGAGCACAAGGGAGTGGAACTTGCAAGATCATTAAAAACACCTCTGCCCAAGCCATTACCATCTAACATAACATTTTAGTGGGTAAAATTCTTATTCTTAAACTTTACTTTCCCACTTGAACATGGTTTGCTTGAGACGGATGGTCAACTTAGGGCTCTTTGTGGCTTTAAGAGCAAAAGGAGATGGTTAATAGTTGGAGTTGCCATGCAAGGTTCAATATGGTTGCATGCTCAAAGTTGAAGTGCAAAGATTGGTATAGAGCTAGATTGAATGGGTCTAGGAAGTTGTTTGGATACCTTAGTGAGAATTCGGATTGCTTACCACCCGGATGGAATAATGATGATCAACTTGAAGACGGGTGTAGAAACAAGATTTGGGATCCCGGCATACAAGAGGATCAACTTTGGAAGCTCAAAGCTTGTGAAGAAATTCATCAAGGCTTGGTGAATTTATTTAGAAATGTTAGAGCTTATTGGAAGTCCAAGCATTAGTGGAAGTTTCAAGATGAGTTCAAGCACAAGCCACCATGACAAGGTGCTCACTAAATGTCCAACTTAAGGACTTTAACTAAAAGTGCTAGGTGGGAGACACCCCACCATGGTAAATTCTTTTCATTTTCCCTTTTGTTTATGTTGGTAATGAATTGAATTTTCATTTTCAGTTAGGATTATTTAGTCTAAGTTGTGGTTTAGCTTGTTTAATAATGTTTAGCATTACTTTAATAGCTTGTTAGTTTATTATTAAAAAAAAAGGGAACATCCCACGCGTGCACGTGGACGACACGTACGCATCGCTGGGATGCTGTTGCTGCCTCGTATAAAAAATAGAGACTTGCGCGGAAACGATGTGGGTGGGGTGCTAGGTGCACAATGCAACCCACGCGTGCGCCTCGTTGACGCGTACCGTCACTTCATTTTTCGGCCACCCACGCGTGAGCGTGACCGATGCGCGTCGTCTCTTCATGCTGCCTCTGGTACAAAAACCAGAGAGTTGTGATGGCACTCTGTAGGTTTCATGCGTCCATCACGAATGGTTATCACACGTACCTGTGACCGACGCATACGCGTCACCTTCTGCTTTTTACTTCCCACGCGTACACGTGGACGATGCGTACGCGTCACTCCCTTCTACTACACACCACGCGTACGCGTGGTTGACGCATCCGTGTCGCATCCCTGTCTCTTCTTTCTTTATTTCTTTCCTCTTCTTCTTCTTTCTTTCTTCCTTTCTTCTCCTTCTCTTCTTCCGTTCTTCTTTCTTCTCTCCTTTTTCTTTCTTTCTACCTTTCTTCTTCTTCATTCCTTTCACTTCTCATCTTTATTCTCTTTCATTCTCTTTTGTTTATTGCATTTACAAACCTTCATTTATTGCATTTTAAATTTGCTACTTGTTCTTATTTTCTTTTCTAAGTTCGCTATCTTTCCATTGGTGTTGAATTCTCTTACATAACTGTTGAATATTTCTTGCATTATTTTGGTACTTCGTGACTTGTTTTGTATTATTGGGTGATGATATTTATAGGTCAATGCTTATCTTTTGTGACACTTGCATTATTTGTGCATTGATATGAACTCATATTGTCTTTCATGACCCACTCTTTCCTATTTGAACTTGATGCTTCCGAGTGTTCTTTTCATGCCATTTACTTATGCTTTGACTTTACTCTTGCATCAAGTGTTTGTTGATATGCCATTCGCTTATATTTCTTTCTCACTTACATGTTGTAGCTACCATGTAGTTCAGAAATCTACTCTTATTTAGCATTAGCCCCACCTATATTTTATTTGCTATGATATCTTTATTTTTGGGTTTAATTACTTGTTGGTCCCTATAGTTTCGTAAAATTTTTAATTAGATCCCTATATTTTTTTTCTTTTTAATTGGGTCCCTGTACCAAATTTTTTTTTCAATTAAGTCCCTCTTAGTAGTAATTGGCTTAACTTTATAGGGACCCAACTAAAAAAAAAGAGAATTGGTACAGGGACCTAAATAAAAGGAAAAAAAAAGTGTAGGGACCCAATTAAAAAAATTTTTGGTGCAAGGACTCAATTAAAAGAAAAAAAAAGTATAGGGACCTAATTGAAAATTTTGCGAAACTATAGGGACCAGCAGAGTAATTAAACCTTATTTTTGGGCTTAATCTTCCGTCTTTCCTCCCCTTTCAGGCCAGCCACCAAGAAGGAAAAGGAAAAGCTTCTAATTGGGGCGAACAACAAGTCCCTCCGCACAATCTTTTGAAGGAGCTCATCAGTTGTAGCCACCCTAATCCCCTTTGCTCATCTTTGCATGCACCGAGGACAGTGCAATCTTTAAGTGTGGGGAGGTCGAGACTGACTTCTGTGGGTAACTACTTCCTTTTCTAACACCAATTCTTAATTTTCTTTGTTATATTAGTTGTTGCATTGCATGATAGATTGCATGTTAGTTAGAATTTGTGCATAACTTACCACTTCTTTCTTGTTAAGACTACTTGGTTGAAGTAATCATTCCTTTTCCAAGAAACTGTTTTAGGACATTTCACTAATTTGAATAAAAAAAATTTTGAGCTTGCTTGAAGAAATTTATTTTGAAACATGGTTTTAGAGCTCGAACACACAAACACAGTGAGATTTTTGAACCTATTTGATTGGTTGCATCTTATCAACTAATATTTTATTTCGGTGTTTGTTGTTCTCTTTAAGATTGTGATCTTTATCTTGCTTGATTTTATATTTCCATTGTTTGATAAATGCATGCATTTATGTGATTGAGACCCTTGTTTCACTAAAACTCACATACCCATATGAACTTAACCTTTCATCATCCTTTGCAAAAAAAAAAACAATGTTGAGCCTATTTACCCCATTTATTTCTTTATGTTAGCACATCACTAACTCTAAGCGGAAAACAATGAATATCCCTAATTTGAATCCTTGGTTAGCTTAGGCTAGTGAGAGAGTGTATGATTTAAGTGTGGAGAAATTGGATTTGAGAACATTTGGTTTGGAAATTGGGTATTGTATATTTTTGTAAAAATGTGAAAGAAATTTTGGGCGCATGTTCATGCATTCAACACCTTAATCATATGCATTGATCTTCGTATATATAATCCACCACATATATAAAAATAAAAAAACAAAAAAGAAGAAAAAGAAAAAGAAAAAAAAAGATGAAAAGAAAGCAATAAAAAGGGGACAAAATGTCCCAAGGTAAATAATGATATTAATGCATATGATTTGTATTCAAAAATATCAAGGTGCATGACTTTGTATAAAGATAGTCAATGGATAGTTAGGTTTTGCATTGTAATGAATTGGAGTGCCTTAGGTTAGGTGGGGAGTTTAAGTTAATCAAGGATTCGGATTTTAATCTACTTAACCAAATACATTCCTACCTTGACCCTAACCCCATTACAACCCTTGAAAAGACCTCTTGATATGTGTATTCGTGTATTAAATTTTTGTTGATTGGTAGAAGAAGAGCAAGTCTTAGAAAGCAAGATTAGTAGAGAATTGAGAGAATCGAACCTTAAACACTTGAGCGATTAGAGTATATACACTTCTGGTGAGGGTTCGATACTCAATTCTTTGTTCTCGGCTTTCACAAGCTTTCTTCTTGCAAGTCTACTTGTACTTTATTTTGAGATTTGAATTAGTGGAATCAAGTTCATATTTGCTCTTGGAAGATTTATTTACTTGTAACCAAGTAGGTAAAAGCATTTAGCATGTAGTTGCATTCATATAGATAAGTTGCATTGCATAAGACTTACCATTTTTCCTTCACTCTTTTGGTTCTCTTGAGTTTAGCATGAGGACATGCTAATGTTTAAGTGTGGAGAGATTGATAAACCACTATTTTATGGTATATTTTGGATTAAATTGAGTAGATTTTGTCAATTATTCTCCCACTTATTCATGTAAATTGCATGTTTTTAAGTTTCCTTCCTAATTTTGTGCTATTATTGAAAACATGCTTCTTAGGCCTTAAAATCGCTAATTGTTAATCCTCTCTTATTACCATTCGATGCCATGATATGTGTGTTAAGTATTTTCAGAGTTTATAGGGCAAGAATAGTTTAGAGGATGGAAAGGAAGCATGCAAAAGTGGAAGGAACACAAGAATTTGGAGATTTGAGAAGCTGGTCTCGACGCATACGCGTGGATGACGCGTACGCGTGACCAAGCCATAGTCTAACTGACGCGCACGCGTGGCTGACGCCTACGCATGGCCAGTGCAAAGTTCAAACGACGCGTACGTGTGACTGAAGCATACGCGTGACTGAAGCGTATGCGTGGTGAGTGTCATGCACGTGCCTCAGTAAAGGGAATTCGCTGGGGGCTATTTCTAGGCTGCTTTTGACCCAGTTTTAGGCCCAAAAATGAAGACAAGAGGCTATAGAGTGGAGCTGGAAGGCATCATGCATCATTCATTCACTTTTACACACTTTAGGTTTTAGATGTAGAATTCTAGAGAGAGAGGCTCTCTCCTCTCTCTAGGTTTTAGGGTTTCTTCTTTTATTTTCAGTTTCATCTAGGTTTAGAGACTACTTCTCATTTTAATTCAAGTTCCTCTTTTAATTTCTTGTTATTGCTTCCTTGCTTTCTTAGTTTTATATGTTGTTTCCTTTACCTTGTTGCTTTATTGTTCATGACTCCTTATTGATTTCAATTTTCTTTTAATGCATTAGAGGTATTTTATGTTTATTGTTGCTTTCTTTAATTTCTTGTTATTATTTTCATGCAACTGTTAGTCTTAGATTTTACTATTTTTTGTTGATTTTTTATGTTTTTATTTTGTGCCTTCCAAGTGTTTGATGAAATGCTTGGTTGGATTTTAAAATAGATTTTTGTGTTCTTGGCTTGGGCTGATGATTTGGAGACTCTTGAATTGTCAAAGTCTCTTGTTGATTGGTAATTGAAGATTGCCGATTAGCTTGAACTTCATTAAATATAGTTTCTCACTATAAGTTGACTAGGACTTGTGAACTCAAGTTGATTGTATGCATTTGACTTTCCTTCATTGGTTAGAGGTTAACTACGTGAAGGCAATTTATGTTTACCATCACAATTGACGATGATAATGAGGATAAGAATTCCAATTCTTAACCATTGCTAGGACTTTTCTTAGTTGTTAGTTTATTTTCTCGTTATTTACATTCCTTGTTCACCATTCAAAAACGCAAAAATACTTTCCCACAACCAATAATAAGTACACTTCCCTATAATTCCTTTGAAAGACGATCCGAGATTTAAATACTTCGGTTATTTTTATTGGTTTGCATTGTGACAAACATATTAAATGTTTATTGAGGTTTAATTATCGATTTAGATCTATACTTGCAACGCGATTTTATTTAGAAATTCTTTACCGACATTTTTTTTCCGTCATGTGCCGCCGTCGGGGATGGTGCTCGCGGTGGGTGCTGCGCCACTGTGGGAGTTGGTGTTCGTGTTTACTGATGCGCCGTTATGGGACAAGATGTATGTACGATGGCTTTGAGGTGGAGGATAAGAATCGGTGAGAATAGAAGGTGTTGGGGTACAATAATAAAATTTAAAAAATTAGAATTACAACTGAATAATTTGGGGGATGATTTTTGGTAAATTGGACTGTCGGGTCCAATTCAAAAAGAGTAAAGCTAGGGAACCAAAAGCCAATCAGCCAAAACCCAGCCAAAATGTACCTGGGCTGGGATCCAAAAGCCCAAACCACATCCAGCACCATCCAAAAAATGACCCAGGGTAAAAACATATTCACCTTCACCAAAAACCTACCTCTTTTTCACTATTTTACCACAGAAAATTCAAAAAGCATCTACATCCCGTGCCACGCCTCCGAAACCATCGCGCAACCCTCCTCCATCTCTTCACCGGACACCGCGACGCCGTGCCGAGCCTCTCCGACCATCGAGACTCCACTGAAGCTACCTGGGCGCAACCCTCTTCCCTCACTTCTCCAGCCGCTTCGACGCCGCGCCGAGCCTCTCCGACCATCGTGCCTCCAAACTTGCAATAAGAGCGACGCCACTCTGTCGTTGCATGTGGGTTTTTCCGGCACCGCCGAAACTTCCTGGTGCACCTGCGTCGTCAGGTGATTTTAACCTAGACTCCTCCAGCCTGGAATTCCCCGGTTCGGCTCACTAATAGGTAAGTATGGTAAATGTTTCCTTTGATTTCGTATGCATGTCTTGAAAAGAGAATTAGAGAGTGTAATTTGGGTGGATTCTAATTAGATATGGGATGTTGTTGATATTTTTTTCGGATGTTGCTTATTGGTAGAGTTTTGATGATGCTTTTATCTGTGATGGATGTTGTAATTGTAGTTGTTAGAGGCTATATGTTTTTGTTCTGATATATGGTTTAGATACTAGGAATGGTGTTGATATGAGATGTTCTTTGATATTGCTAAATTAAGAGACGTTTCTGTAAAAAAAGTGAAACTTGAAGGTACTAACAAGTGCAAAGGCTCTAGGGTGCTATTCTTGTTCAATTAAGACCTTCCTTTCCACTTTTTTCTGAAAGGAACATTTTGCTTCATAAAGGCTGAAGGAACTTAATTGGTGGGAGTTGAGCTATTTATTGTGAGGAGCAAATTACTGAAAGAACATACCGGATATCATTTTGATGCTTTGCCATATGTCAATATAACGTTATAAAGAATGAGGGAATGAGTTTAATTCTGTGCTATAATAGTTTTAAGAGTTTTATATTATCAACTTATCAGATTATTGTGTGTTAGATTTTTAAATTAAGAAGTAGTTTTAATTTTATCAAATACTTTGGTTGATGTCTTAGATGTCTAGAAAGCACATAATAGGGAACGTGTCCTATAAGAGACTTAGGATAGCTCAAGCTTATAATTGATGTTTGAGTTTGTAGTTTCCTCGTAACACATGCCTCTACAATTACACTTGTCCAAATTAATTAAAGTCACGCTACATAATTTATGGGGCTAAATTTAGTTTGAAATTAAATGTGGGGTTGGTTATTGAAACAGAATAAAATGAACTTAAATTTGATTTTACATTAGATATAATTAATGAAATGAGATCAATTTTATTATAAGTAGGGTGCTTTTTCTTTGTTTCAGATTTTTGACAAGCTCTTGAAAGTATGGTTTTTTTATTATGATTTCTTCTGATTTGTCATAAGATGGTGATGTTTTGTTGCATCATGTTTCAATTATGAAGGGGATGAAAAAGAGTTTCTTTTTGTCCATCTCTGTATGTTTATGGGAATAATTTATTATATGAAATGACTGTAAATTGGCTGCTGAAATTGTTGCTATTTTCCCATTATGCAATTTTGAGGGGCTGTTTCTTGTGGACCTCAGCAGGATTAATTTGAAGTAAAACCCAAGTGAAATGGGAAAAAAGGTAAAATGATTTCTAGCATTCATTTTTTACCATTCGGGCATTATCTTATGTGTGACTTATAACTAGTGTAACAATTATCAGAAATTGTTAGAGTCCTGTTGCTCGCCCAGCTACATACATGACATGATGAGCACGCTGTCAAAAAATAATTCCGTTGAGAAGCTTGCCGAGATTGATCTTATTGGCTTCGGATTCTTGAGGCTTGTTCCAAATTGGTCAGTAAAGCAAGCCATCATGGTTCACCTAGCTGAGTCATACCAAGTTAAGCCGAGAACCTTTATACTCGACATTGGCAACATCTGCCTGAATACCGAGTTAATCGAGAAGGTTTTCGGCATTCCGTCAAGAGGTAACTTATGCTACCTTGTCCTGCGTAGGCGTGCTGGTGTAAATATGTTTGATTATGCATACATATTAACATTGAATAACACATGAACATGTTGCAGGGGATCCATTTCCAGCACTGGATGAGAGTAATCCGTCCCACGTCGCCATAAAAAATCGGTTTCATAGACGGAGCACAACCGAGCTCCGGGATTTAGTCTACAGCTGACCAATGGCGACAGAGTCAGATAGGATGGAGTTTAGGAGATATTTCATACTGGTGGTGATGAAGATGTTCCTGTGCCCCACCACTCAACAGGTAATTTCTCCAGGGCACATCTACCCCGTGCTAGATGTTTCTGGTCCACGGATATTCAATTGGCCGTTGGAGATTCTGAAGTGGTTCCACACAGCAGTGGAGAAGTATAAGCTGAAAGGGAACAAAATGTGTGAAGGCTACATGTTCGTCATGCTGGTAGGACACAATCACCATTAATAAATTCTGTTTGCCTTTTTTTTATAAATATCATAAATTGTATAAAATTAATTTCCTATACATTAGTTTGGAGAGCTCAGGACCTACTACTGTTATTTGTATGTGATATACTGATATGTTGCTGAATTACTTGAATCTTTGTTCACTAATTTTAGATGATTCCATGTATGATTTCATCTGAATGTTTCTTGTGACAAGTTCTATGTCCCGTTGCTATATACCGAATCATTGCGAGCCTTATACAATCTTGAACCATATCTGATGCTAACTGTTCAACTTAAAAGTATATTCAGCGTGGTTTTTCGTCATGTATAACTTAAATTAGGTCCATCCTCTGTGTAGATACTCTATTTTTAGCGACTGCAATACAGTGTGCTTGACAACTGTCTTGAGCATGAGCTATGGCTCGATGCGTGGACCTCAGAGAGACTTGAAAAGAAGGCGCAATATATTCTATTCAAGGTACTCGTTTCTATCTCATAATCGGTTAATTTATCCCGTGTGTTTGAGATTTTTTTATTTTATATTTTTTTATTTTGCGGTTTCCGATTTTTGGTATGGTGGTGCTTTGGGGGTTGATTAAAACCATTGTTTCTCTTCGTTTCTTAATTCAGGGGCACCTTTTGACTAGACATGGGGGAGGTGACGACATAAAGGGCCGGTCACCACAAGCTTCCAGGAGGAAACCGGGGAAAAAGGAACCACAGAAGCATCGGCAAAAGGAATCGGTGCTTCAAAGGGTAAGCACATTTTACTGCTTTAGGATGTTAACTAGCTTACTTCACCATTGTTAATTTGGTTCATGCTCTTGCTTCAAACAGGGGAGGTCAGTCGGTGGAGAGAGTAAGAAGGTTTCAAAGGAAAGACGACCAAGAGGACGTACATCATCTCCACCTCCAACAGCGAGAAGTTCACGGCACGCCGAACGATCAGAAACTAGCTCGAGGGTGACTATACGATTACTGTTGTCTACAGCTTAAATAATCGACTAGCTTTGATTACGTGTACTAGGTTCATTTGAATGTACTTGGATGTTTCTTTACACAATTTAATTGTTGTACGTAAAACAGCCTAGCAGGGGAGCTGCGCAAAAAAAGGGGGGCTAAAAAGGCCCAACCACGTAGGTGCACCCCAAAAAAATCTAAGAAAAAGGATCTCCCAAGTAGCACAGATGATGATGAGGAGAATGAGCCTCTTGCCAAGCAGATGTGCCGACTCTATAATAAGGGAGTTGAAAAAACAAAACCAAAGGAGGAAGCAACAGAAGGCAACCTCAATTAGGACAAGGGAAGCCATGAAACACCAGTCTCTGTAGTTCCCGATGCAGGAAGGCTCTCTGTTGCGCTAGTGAAACATGAAGAATGGGAGTTCGACGGGCAAGTCTCCTAACCAAAACTATCTCATTTTGTGGTCTATTTTGCTTGTTAGTGAATTAGGGATTGTATCCGTATACAGCTGCCATTTCTCTAACATCGATTGAGTTGCTTGTAGTAATCCCAATTTCTTGTCGAACAGAGACCCCGAGAGTGAACGAATATGGAAATACTTTGAGCAACTGTAGAACACGAGTCCACTACAGGCCGTGATGCCAGCCAATCTGTCTTGCATGACTCCTAGCCCACCAAGCAAGCAAATCTCACTGGGCAATGCTGGGACGGAACAGAAGTATACCCAATGTACTCCTATAAAGGTGCATCCACTTCTGAAAGGGTGAAAGATCGATGAGGATGATGAGGAGAGAGTGCGACGATGGGCGGCCAATGGATCATTGGATCAAAGTCAGGTTTTGGCGTCCTATGAGGGAAGGCAGCATCTATCTTTGGTCTGAGAGGACATCTCCTCACTGCTGCCCCAGCACTGGGTCACCAGCAACGTAAGTATAACATACTAACACATTGATATAATGAATATGTTTATTAATATGTATAGTGGATAAAATAGATGACGCTAACGCAATTTAACCTTTTTTTATGCAGATCGTTCAGTGGATGTGTTCAACCTTTAATGATTCAGAATCGCTGCGCTTTAATGATGACTTTTACTGTATTCCTTCTGGAATTTTGGTATACACAAATTTGCAGATTCTAATCGATAATGATTTGAGATCTGGACCTAAATAGTGTCTTTTTTAACAGGAAACTGTGTTTCAGAAGAGGAACTTGGATTAATACAGGGAGGGTCCCACCGTTAGTTATGTGGGGCTGGGTCCTCACTTTGGTGATGATTCGAGATTTTTTGACAAGATAGCAGCTTCCATGCAAAAATGGGTAAGTTAATTCGCTACATGAAAAAAACTGTATGGTTCTTGTATTAGCTACCGCTTGAAGGTTGATGTTTTGGTTTAAGTACTTACAACTTGGTGTTTATTACTTGGATGTTCCTTGTGATAGGCAATAAGATGTTCCCCTTGAGTGTCAATTGGATGATTCTGAATATGGTTTTTGGTTTTCGTGTCTCAGTCACTTGAATTTGCGTGTGCTTAATTGAGATGTCGTTGGCTTTCATTTTAATGGATGTATTGCAACACGTTAAATGTGTTAGAAATTCTGCAACTATATCTGTTTGGTGACTAACTTGATCATGTAAATTAATATTGCTGTTTCAATCGTAGTGATTTGCCCCAGTCTGTATCGATCGACATTGGTGGATGTATGCCTTTGAGATTGCTCAGAAAAGGCTGTGGGTGCTGGATAGTATGAATACAGAAGTGCCTAACAATGAAAGATTAAAAGTACATGCTTATGCGGTAGGTATACGACAACCAATTAGTTCGACGTTAGACTTGGTAATTGAAACTGTATGATTCCTAACGTGTTGCTGATCTCCAGGGGAGACTCATTGAAGACATGGCAAAAGTCTCTATGCTCGCATATGAGCACACGGAGAACGGCCTACCTTGTTTCTATGCTAGCGTCCCACAACAGGATAACGGGTCAGTTAAATATACACCTAACAATATTCTTAATAGCACTTCACTTGATAATGATATCATGGTTGGAGGTAATATTCTGTGTTTGTATATGTAGCTGTGATTGTAGTGTATTCGTCATCAAATTCATGCAGTTTTGGGGTTTGGATAAGCCATTGCAGCATTGGGACCAGATGAATTTAAATGTCATAATAATTAGGTTGAAACCATTTGTAGTCAATTTCTTTCTCGTTTTTGAAATTACCCTCCAACACGTAATTGCCATGCAGGACGTTGTGAATGAGTTTAGGAAGGAGATCATTCTAGATATAGTGATGGGTCCTCATAATTCAGAAATTGGCAAGGCACTGCAGGCATTGAAAAGAAATCATGTGCGCCGAAACTAGCCTAGGAAAAAGTCTAACGCTGTGAGATCACCTTTCACAGCACCGAGCACGAAGAGCATGCTGCAGCGTGTGGGGTTACCCACAAGAAAGCTGAGAAAGGGGGGAAGACAATGGAAGTAGAATTTTTTACTAGGTAGGAAAAATTCAATATAGACACCTGCGTTACTACATCTATTTTTTGCTTGTGGTAGATTTATGTAGCTTAATATGGCATTTTCCGTCTTAATCTAGTTTCTTGTGAGCCTGATAATTACTGTTTCGCTGCAGGTTTATCATTTCATGTTGGTGATTTTCTCAAGTTGAGGGTGACAATGAATCGTAAACCTCTGAGTGGATGGTGTCTTTAGTAGTGATTTCACTAGTTCATTAAGCAAGTCATTGCACATTGATAATATTGAGTGAACTATGATCGGTGTATATAACCCTTTTGGTCATGTCTATGCTTAAGTAACTCTTCTGTTCATTAACTTGCGTGGTGTTAACTAATTGGAGGTGTTCTTTATTTTTTTATCATTGTTTTCTATTGGTAGAATTGCGAAGTTGCTGGTAATTAGCGCATTGCACGGACTTCGGTCGTGATCAGGCTACAGTAGGTAGGATTTTAAGTGGATGGTGTCTTTGGTAGGGACTCGGATGTTTCTTCTCATTGTAAATTGGATAGTTTTGTATATGATTTCTTTGTTTCGTGCGTTATGCATTAGCGACTGCGTGCACTGCACTGCGATATCAATGCGTTTTGTTAATTTACATTTTGGTTTTAAATTCTCTTGGTCCGTTTTCACGGCAAATTTAAACCATTTATCAATTGTGATTTTTATTGTCTTCTCTTTTGTTTCATTGAAAAGATTACAATAAAACATGATAACCATTGGTGACAAAACAGAAAAGGGAATAGTTTATTAAGTTGTATGTAAAGAATGACACCTAACTCAAACCAAGAAACCTATCTATATATGCCTAAAGGAATTCAACAGGTGCATGAATCCGCCACCTTCCGATGAGTTCTACATAGTAGAATCCTCAACTCTTTTATTAAGGGACCGATGATGATCATTATCTGACGGAAGGTCAACCTCATCCTACAAGATGCACAACGCAAATAGAACAACATACATTAATCAAGATCAACACCATTGATATATAAAAATTTAAAATATAAGCTGCAGATAACACATACCGGGTGTGATTTCCTATTCCTTTTTTGCATAGTTTTCTTAATTGACTTGTCCAACTCTGCTCTAAGTCTCTTACCCTTAGGCCGTCTGAAGAACAGATGATTGACGGTTTAGAATTCAGAATAAATTCTCATTGTAAGTATAGTTTTCAAACCAAGCAATCATCCTTTCTTACAAACGTTTTGGTTGTCACAAGTAACAAACCCCTTTAAAATTGATAACCGAAGTATTTAAACCTCGGGTCGTCTTCTCAAGGAACTACAGGGAGGTGTTCTTATTATTGGTTATGAGTTTTGTAAATTGGGGGTTTTGAAAGTAAGGAACAAGTAATTTAAATGACAAGTAAAATAAATAAATAACTGTAAAATAAACTCTTGGCAAGGTATGAAAATTCGGAAGTCCTATCCTAGTTACTCCTATGAGAATTGAAGTTAATCCCACTTAGTTAACCTTTACGAAAGTAAGGAAAAGTCAAGTGAACTAATTAGTTAGATTCCCAAGTCATAGCCAACTCCTTAGGAAAGACTAGAGTTAGTGGAATTCCAGTCAATTAGCTGACATAACAATCAATCACGATAAGTTGATAACTCAAGAGCCTCCAGTTAATCAATTAAAGCCAAGAATATAAAAAGCTAAACAAGAATCATAAATCTGAAATACCTCAATTGCATTAATAAGAGAAAATCAATCTAAACATAGAGAGTTCATAAGCCAATTTGGTAACATAAGTAATTAAATGAGAGCATTAAAATATCTGAAAGTAAAAGAGAAATATAAAGTAAAAGAAATATTGAACTTGATGAAGAGTTGAAATCCTAAATCCTTTAAGAGGAATCCTAATCCTAAAACCTAAGAGAGAGGAGAGAACCTCTCTCTCTAAAAACTACATCTAAACTATGAAAAGTGAATAATTGAAGGCCTCCTTTGAATGGATGCATTTCCCCACTTTATAACGTCTAATCTGTGCTTTCTGTACTTGGATCTGGGCCAAAAAGGGTTTCAGAAATCGCTGGGAGCGTTTTCTGCAGTTTCTGGTGCGTGGCGTCTGTCACGCATCCGCGTGGGTCACGCGGTCGCGTCATCTGGAGTTTTCCTTATCACGCGTTCGCTTCGGTCACGCGTACACGTCATCTGGAGTTTTCCTTATCACGCGTTCGCTTCGGTCACGCGTACACGTCATCTGTGTTCTGCTCAAGGCACACGTCCGCGTCAATCACGCATTTACGTCACTGCCTTTTCGCGCTAGGCATGCGGCTGCGTCGTCCATACGTTCGCGTCGCTACCAGTTTCTTCAAAAATTCAATTTTGTGCTTTCCTTTCATTTTTGTATGTTTCCTTTCCATCCTTTAAATCATTCCTGCCTTAGGAGATCTGAAAATACTCAACACACAAATCACGGCATCGAATGGTAATAAAAGGTAATTAAAATAATTATTTTTAAAGCATAGGAAACATGTTTTTCACATATATCACATAATAAGGAAGGAAAAGTAAAACCATGCAATTTCACATGAATAAGTGGGTGAAGGGTTGAATAAATCACTTAAATTGAGAACAAAATATATCATGAAATATAGGTTTATCAACCTCCCCACACTTAAACAATAGCATGACCTCATGCTAAATCCAAGATAAAGAGTAAGGTAAGGTTAAAGTGGTGGAATCTCATGCAATGCAATCTATTGTAAATGCAACTACCTAAATGAATCATGCAATTCTAATTGTTATTCACTTGTATATATAAAGCTTACATGTAGTTGAATTAATTCATATCCTCAAGGAATCATATATGCATAGCCAAACCTTAGATAATGTTAAAGCACTTTTACAATTGAGATGGGTAAAAATATTTCACAAACTTGCAAGACAATTAACAATTTAAGCAGAGATATATGGTGATGAGCTATTGAATCCTCACTGGAATTTGTGTTTACTCTCTAGTCACTCAGTGTTTATTGGGTTAATCACTCTATTCTTTTTCTATCCTTACTTTCTATAACTTTGTTCTTCATCTAACCAATCAACAATTATAGAATACAGACATACAAAAATCATGAGGTCTTTTTCAAGGTTGTAATGGGGCCAAGGTAATGGTAATGGTATATGTATAAGGCTAAGTGAGCTAATAAGCGAATCCTTGATTAGTCTAAGATCTCACCTAACATACATACTTTATAAATCAAAGTTTCTTAACCTATTTGCCCAAATTTTCCCTCTTCGTATTGCAAACTCATGCATTAAATTTTAATTTTGTCCCATGTGCATTGATTCTTTTTATTTTACAATTGGAGAATTTTTGTATCCCTTTTATTTAAACACTTTGAAAATTTATTTATTATTATTATTATTTTTTTGATGCACATGGTAATTCAATTGTCTTGATTTCTCATGAGCATTCTTCCCAATTTTTTTTTTTTATTTTGAAACATCTTATTCTTTTTAAATTCCTACTTTGTTTCTATCATCCCATGTTCCCATAAAATTTCCTACTCTTAAATTGTACACAATATCTATCTTAAGCTAATCAAGGATTCAACTTGGGATTTTTATTTTGTTTTTCTGCTTAAGGCTAGTAATGTGATTTATAGAACAAGAGGGGATTAAAAAGCTCAAGGGGGCTGACGAACGGATTTTTGACGGTTTAGAATTTCACAAATAAAATCTCGTTGAAGTATAGTCTCTAAACCAACAATAATCCTTTCATGCAAAAATTTGTTTGTCACAAGTACAAACCCCTAAAATCTATAAACCGAAGTATTTAAACCTCGGGTCGTCTCTCAAAGGACTTGCAGGGTAGTGTTCTTGTTATTGGTTAGGGACTTGTTTATTTTGGGGTTTTGGATGAGGAATGTGAATAGTAAATGGTAGGAAAACTTTATTCATAAAATGGTCTTGGCAAGGTTTGGTTGTCAAGGGTCTTCATCATTATCACTAGCCACAAGCATGGTAGTTGCAAGGATTAATCCCACTTAGTCATCCTTAAATCGATTAACAAAGGAAAGTCAAGTGAGTTATATCAATCCTAGTCCATAAGTCCTAGCTTTCCACTAATTGGATTAATGAAGGCTAGAGTTAATGGCTATCAACTATCAATCAATTGGACACTAGTGACTCAAGAAATCCTAAGTTACCTTCTCAAGCCAAGAACATAAAATTCTAGTCTAACATTCTTCCAAGCATTTAATCAAACACTTGGAAGGCACAAAAGAAAAGTATAGTCAATCACAATAAGAATGAATTCTAACTACAATTGAATGTAAAGAATTAACAACAACAATCAAGGAAATCACAATTATCATGAATTACCTCAAATTGCATTATTGAAAGAAAATAAAGAGAACAAGAGTATCTCAATTACAAAACCTAGAAACAAAATAAGAGAAATTACAACAAGAGAATAGGGATAGAGAGAAGAACCAAAGTGTAGCAATCATCAATTGAAGGTAGAAGTAGAAGGAGACTTGAATTAAACCTAGAACTATGAGATCCTAATCTAACCCTAATTCCTAATCCTAATTCTAGAGAGAAGGGAGAGCTTCTCTCTCTAACTCTAACTATTTCTAAAACTAAACTAATTGGTAACTAACATATGTTTCCCTCTTCACTCCTTGGGTTAAATAGCATCAGAAATGAGTTGGATTGGGCCCACAAGGCTTTAGAATTCGCTGGCCACGTTTTGCTTTAAGTGAACTAGGTGGCAGCAACGGCGCGTGCACGTACTTTGCGCGTGCGCGCCACCATACGTGTAGCAACTATGGCAAATCTTATATTATTTCGAAGCCCCGGATGTTAGCTTTCCAACCCAACTGGAACCGCATCAATTGGACCTCTGTAGCTCAAGTTATGGTCGTTTAAGTGCAAAGAGGTCGGCTTGACAGCTTTCCGGTTCTTTCATTTCTTCATGAGTTCTCCACCTTTTCATGCTTCTTTCTTCATTCCCTTGATCCAATCTTTGCCTTCTAAATCTGAAATCACTTAGCAAACATATCAAGGCATCTAATGGAATCAAGGAGAATTAAATTTAGCTATTTTAAGACCTAAAAAGCATGTTTTCACTCTTAAGCACAATTAAAGGAGAATATACAAAACCATGCTATTTCATTGAATAAATGTGGGTAAAAGGTGATAAAATCCCCTAAATTCAATACAAGATAAACCGTCAAATTGGGGTTTGTCAACCTCCCCACACTTAAACCAAGCATGTCCTCATGCTTAAGCCAAGAGAAAGCAAAGGGCATCAACATTTATTCAATGTAACCTATCTATATGCATCCTATCTACATGAATGCAACTAGATGCAAAATGGTTGTACCTACTTGGTTAAAAATAAATCAATCCTCCAAGTCATTCATGCACAAGTAGGGTCAAGATCATATAACGATTCATGAATCCTACCAATTCAAATATAAAAATTGAAGTTCAAATAGACTTGCAAGAAGAACGCTCGTGAAAGCCGGGAATCAAGGAATTGAGCATCGAACCCTCACCGGAAGTGTTTGCACTCTAGTCGCTCGGTGTTTGGGGTTGATTCTCTCGATTCTCCCCTAATCATGCTTTCCAAGATTTGTTTTTCTTCTAACAATCAACAATTATTCAATGCATGCATACATGTATCATGAGGTCTTTTCTTTAGGTTGTAATGGGGCTAGGGTCAAGGTAGGATCATATATGGCTAGTGGACTTAGGATTTGAATCTTTGATTAACTTAAACTTTCCCACCTAACCTATATAATGACCTATACAATTAAGTACTAATCTAACTACCCATTCCTCACTTTTTCACATACTCATGCATTTTCTTTTCATTTCACAACACTTATGCATTGATTCTTATTGAGCTTCATTTGGGGGCATTTTGTCCCCTTTATTGCTCTTCTTTTTTTTTTCTTTCTTTTTCTATATACATTTTTTTTCTTTTCTTTTCTTTTTTTCTTTTTCACTTTTATTTCTTTTTCTTTTCATTTTTTCTTTTTTTCTTTCAAACTATACACAAGAACATCAATGCATAAGGTCTATACATTTAATCAATACATGAATATGTACCAATTCCCCAATATAAAAATACAAAACACAAACACCTTTTTATCCCAACCAATGTCCCAAAGTTTTCCCACTCTTGGATGACACTCACACTCACTAGCCTAAGCCAATCAAAGATCAAAATAAAGGACATTCATTGTTTTCCGCTTTAAGGCTTGTAATGTGCTAAAGTAAGAACAAGTGGGTTAAGCGTAGGCTCAAAATCGGCTAACAAAGGAGAGTAAAAGGTAAGGCTATTTGGATAAGTGAGCTAATGAAATGATGGTCTCAATCATATAAATGCATGAATACAAGGAATAATGGGACATATAGATTCAAACAAATCAAAGATTACAATCATAGAAAGAGAATAATGCACACAAGAAGGAAAAATAAGTGGTTATAAGATGTAACCACGCAATTAGGCACAAATCTCACTTGCTTATGTTCTTAGCTCAAAAACCATGTTCCAAAATAAATTCTTTCAAGCAAGTTCAACAAAAATTTTCAAATTGGTAGGTTACCCTAAAACGGTTTCTTGGAAAGAAAATCATCACCCTAACCAAGTAGTCCTAATAACAAAGAAGTGGTAAAAATATGTACAAATTCTAACTAACATGCAACCTATCATGCAATGCAATAGCTAATCTAATTAAAGAAAATAAAAAAAATTTGGTGTTGAAAAGGAAATTTTTACCCATGGAGATCGGTCAGACGACCTCCCCACACTTGAAGATTGCACCGTCCTCGGTGCATGCAAAGAAGAGCAAGGTGGATGGGTTGCTACAATTGATGAGCTTCTTCGAAAGGTTGCGCGGAGGACTTGTTTGTTGCCCCATTTAAAAGCTTTTCCTTTCTCCTTTCTTGGTGGCCAACCTAAAAGGAAAGAAAAGTAAAGAAAATTAAGCCTATAACAAAGATATCAAGGCAATTAGAACATAGGCGGGGCTAATGCCAAATAAGAGTATGATTTCCTACTACATGTTAGCTAAGCATGTGAGTGAGAAAACAATGTAAGCTAAGGCATATCATTAAGCTCGATGCAAGAGTAAAGTTAAAGTATGAAGAGTGTGTTGAGCATCAAGTTCAACTGAGAAGAAGTGGGTCATGAAAGACAATATGAGGTCATATCAATGCACAAAGACACAAAAGTCATACAAGATGAAGCATTGATTTAAAAGTTTCATCACCCAACAATATCAAACAAGTCAAGAAGCACCAAAATAATGTAAGAAAGTCTCAACAATTGAGTAGGAAAGTTCAACACCATTATTAAAATGGAAAACTTAGAAAATAAAATGAGAACAAGGTAAAAAAACAAAATGAAAATGCAATGAATGAAAACAAGCAAATGCAATAAAAGAAAATGGAGGAAAAGAGAGAAAAAAAAAATTTTTTTTAGTATTTTATTTATTTATTTATTTATTTATTTATTATTATTATTATTATTATTTATTATTATTATTATTATTTTTTTTTTTAAAAAAAATTTTCATTTATATGAAAAGAAAAAAAAAATTCTAAGAGAGGAAGAAGAAAAAAAAAATTAGAAAGAAAGAAGAAGAGAAGAGGAAAGAAGGAGAAAGGAGGAAGGAGAAAAGCAGGGAGCAAATCCGCGCGCGCGCGCACAGCGCGCTTACGCGTGGATGCAGCAAGGACGATCCGCGCGCGCGCGCACAGCGCGCTTACGCGTGGATGCAGCAAGGACAATCTGCGCGCACGGGCACAGCGCGCTTACGCGTGGATGAGCTTGTGCTCCCAGCACAATGCTGGCACAACGCGCGCACAACTCTCTGGTTTTTGTACCAGAAGTTGCGGAAGTGCAATGTGCGCGCGCGCGCACAGCGTGCTTAGGCGCCGATGCCCTTTTTTTTTTTTTTTTGCCCAAAAAACAGAAAAAATGCCCAAGAGCTCTCTATAATGTCCAAAACTCTTCCTTATTCAATCAAATATCAAACAATTCACAAAAATGCAATTTGATTTTAGGATTTATTCATCTACTACTAATGAATACAACATACTAACAACCAATCTTTACAAACAAATCAATATGAAATGAAAATCTACCTACAATGGCAACTCAAATCACTTATTAAACAAAACTAAAAGAGGAAGGATAGAGTTTACCATGGTGGGGTGTCTCCCACCTAGCACTTTTAGTTTAAGTCCTTAAGTTGGACATTTTGAGGAGCTTATTGTCATGGTGGCTTATGTTTGTACTCATCCTTGAATCTCCAAGGATCCTTGCTTCTCAATTGGTTGACAGAATTTCCAACCATTTTCGTCAAGCTTGGGCAAAGTTCTACCCAAGATATGAGTCCCCATAGTTGGTCTTCATTCAGCGAACCGGGATCCCATATCTTATCTTCACACCCATCTTCGATTTGATCTTCATACTTTTTCTTTCCGGGTGGTTGGCATATAGAATTCTCTTTAACATACCAAACCTTCTGTTGAGACCCATGCAATGTGATATTCTTCCAATCATCGTTCCTATGCCTTGAAACTTTGACCTTAATGAGCCTAATTCCCAACTCGCAACCACTACACAACTCATTCTTGCTTTTAATTCCACAAAGAGCTCTAAGTTGTCCATCCGTTTCAATCAAACCATATTCAAGCGAGAAATTAAAGTCTAGAGATAGAGATTTTACCCACTTAAATATTGTATTGGATGGTAACTTGGGAAGGGAGACCTCCCCACACGTAGACAATGCAAGGCCTACTTCCTTGTGCTCTTCTTTGTGTATTTCCACCTCTTTGCGAGCTTCCTTGATTTCAACCTTTCCCCTTTTATCACATAGCTTGGTGTTGTCTTCAAGAACTTTGATTTCTTGCCTAATGAGAGGTGGTTCAATTTTGGATAGAAATTCATTGATGAATAAATCCATTTCTTGGTCAACCTCTTCATATTCTTCAATTTCGATATACACCATGCCAACATTTTCCTCTTGGTAGCTCTCTTTCTCATTGTTCACCAAGGGTATGGGAGGTTGTGCACACTCTTTTATACTTTCAACTCTATGTCCAATGGGAGAGGATTCCATTGTAGAGAGGAATTCATCCATGATTGAATCCATTTCTTGATGAACCGCTTCCAAGTTTCCAACGATGATATGTCTTGGAGATTGCGCGCCCTCCTCAACATCAATATCAAGCTTCTTGGAAGAGTTCTCCATGATGCTACATTCCCATGGACTTTCAACATCTCCTAGATCTTCAACCACTTCTCCCCTTTTTTCAATGATCATAGGCTTCTCCAATTGTTCCAACACAAAATTTGACTCCTCCTTTTCCACCGAATTTTCCAATTTCTCCTTCATGCTTTGCTCTTCTTTTGACTTTTCACATGTGGTCACGGAAGTACCTTGAGTATTCAAGCATTGGTGGGCTAAAGTGTGCACCACCTTGGTCAAATTGGTCACAAACTCAAGTGTATCCCGCTTCATGGCTTCTTGTCCTTGGAGTAGCAAAGTGAGAGGCTCATCTATTGGGGCTTGGGGTGAATATGGAGGTTCATTATTTTGAAGAGAGGATTCATAGTAGGAAGGTGGTTCTTCTTGGTAAAGGTATGGAGATGGTGAGATTTGAGGTGGTTCTTGGTAGTGATCTTGATAGGGTGGTGATTCTAAGGGTTCTTGCTCATAATGGCCACAAGGATATGGTGTGGATGATTGGTTATATGATGGATATGGATCATAGGGTGGTGTTTGGTGATGAAAGGCTTGTGAGAATGGTTGAGGTTCATGTTGAGGGTACGAGTCATAGGCATATGGTGGTGGTTGGTTGTCATAAAAGGAGCCACCATAGCCATTAAATTGGCATGCATTAGGATGGAAATTATACCTATAAGTGTCCGGAGGTTGATGCCAATAGGAGTGATCAATTCCTTGAGGCTCCTCCCATCTTGGAGTGTTCCAACCTTGGTACATGTTAGCATTGAAGTTCACATTCCCTACAACACAATTAGAGCCAAACTCATAGCCAAAGTGAGAATTCATTATGGAAAAACAAAAATAAAGCTAACAAAATCTAGTAAACAAGCAAAAGACAAGCTATTTACACTATTCACATTTGTACAATAACCAATAACATAACACCATTGCTCATCCCCGGCAACGGCGCCATTTTGACGAACGGATTTTTGACGGTTTAGAATTTCACAAATAAAATCTCGTTGAAGTATAGTCTCTAAACCAACAATAATCCTTTCATGCAAAAATTTGTTTGTCACAAGTACAAACCCCTAAAATCTATAAACCGAAGTATTTAAACCTCGGGTCGTCTCTCAAAGGACTTGCAGGGTAGTGTTCTTGTTATTGGTTAGGGACTTGTTTATTTTGGGGTTTTGGATGAGGAATGTGAATAGTAAATGGTAGGAAAACTTTATTCATAAAATGGTCTTGGCAAGGTTTGGTTGTCAAGGGTCTTCATCATTATCACTAGCCACAAGCATGGTAGTTGCAAGGATTAATCCCACTTAGTCATCCTTAAATCGATTAACAAAGGAAAGTCAAGTGAGTTATATCAATCCTAGTCCATAAGTCCTAGCTTTCCACTAATTGGATTAATGAAGGCTAGAGTTAATGGCTATCAACTATCAATCAATTGGACACTAGTGACTCAAGAAATCCTAAGTTACCTTCTCAAGCCAAGAACATAAAATTCTAGTCTAACATTCTTCCAAGCATTTAATCAAACACTTGGAAGGCACAAAAGAAAAGTATAGTCAATCACAATAAGAATGAATTCTAACTACAATTGAATGTAAAGAATTAACAACAACAATCAAGGAAATCACAATTATCATGAATTACCTCAAATTGCATTATTGAAAGAAAATAAAGAGAACAAGAGTATCTCAATTACAAAACCTAGAAACAAAATAAGAGAAATTACAACAAGAGAATAGGGATAGAGAGAAGAACCAAAGTGTAGCAATCATCAATTGAAGGTAGAAGTAGAAGGAGACTTGAATTAAACCTAGAACTATGAGATCCTAATCTAACCCTAATTCCTAATCCTAATTCTAGAGAGAAGGGAGAGCTTCTCTCTCTAACTCTAACTATTTCTAAAACTAAACTAATTGGTAACTAACATATGTTTCTCTCTTCACTCCTTGGGTTAAATAGCATCAGAAATGAGTTGGATTGGGCCCACAAGGCTTTAGAATTCGCTGGCCACGTTTTGCTTTAAGTGAACTAGGTGGCAGCAACGGCGCGTGCGTGTACTTTGCGCGTGCGCGCCACCATACGTGTAGCAACTATGGCAAATCTTATAGTGTTTTGAAGCTCCGGATGTTAGCTTTCCAACCCAACTGGAACCGCATCAATTGGACCTCTGTAGCTCAAGTTATGGTCGTTTAAGTGCAAAGAGGTCGGCTTGACAGCTTTCCGGTTCTTTCATTTCTTCATGAGTTCTCCACCTTTTCATGCTTCTTTCTTCATTTCCTTGATCCAATCTTTGCCTTCTAAATCTGAAATCACTTAGCAAACATATCAAGGCATCTAATGGAATCAAGGAGAATTAAATTTAGCTATTTTAAGACCTAAAAAGCATGTTTTCACTCTTAAGCACAATTAAAGGAGAATATACAAAACCATGCTATTTCATTGAATAAATGTGGGTAAAAGGTGATAAAATCCCCTAAATTCAATACAAGATAAACCGTCAAATTGGGGTTTGTCAGGGGCTAACAAGGGTGATGTAAAAGGTAGGCTAATTTGGGATAAATGAGAAAAAATTCAAATGATGGCCTCAATCATCTCTTGGTATGTATCTATATTCTATAATTGGATATATAGATTAAAACAAAGTAAAAAACATCAGAATGAAAAAGAAGGGTAAAACACACAGGAATGAAATTTATGGTCTGAATGCAACCATACGATTAAGCTCAAAACTCACAGGCTATGTGTTCTCTAGCTCGAAAATCATATATTAGTTATACATGTCATGCAAGTAAAAATTAAGAGTTCTCATTATTCTCAATGTAAATCTTAGGGTGGCCCTTAAAATCTTAGTGTTGTTCCTTGATGAAATGTTGTTAACTAACTAACATGTAATGCTATATATACAAGGTGTGTGGATTGTTTTAATTTACTAAGATTCCTAGTTTACTCCTTTTATTTTCAATTAAATCAAACTATTATATGCTAAAAGGGTAAACTTTATACTAATTATTCCACATATTCTATAACTAATAGGTTTAGAATTGCAAACTAAACTAAATGGCTAAAATATGAACTAAAGTGCAAAATACGGAAAATAGGGTAGAAATACAGCAAAAGAACAATGTATAAGTACTGAAAAATAAAAATAAAAATACAAGCAAATAACAAAATAAGATAAAAGAGTCTGTAGTGGTTCACCAAAAAGATACGCCAGGGATGGCGACCTCCTGATGGATAATTTTTGGAAAACGAATTCCAACATCCAAATCTAACCGGCAAGTATACCGGGTCGCATCAAGTAATAAAACTCACGTGAGTGAGGTCGATCCCACAGGGATTGATGGATCAAGCAACTTTAGTGGGTGATTTGTTTAGTCAAGCTAACATTGATGTGAATTGTGTGAAATTGTAACCAACAGGAAGTAAAGGACAATGAATTTAAAGTTGCCGAATGTAAATTGGCAAGTAACTTAAAGAGCAAGAAATGTAAATTGCAAGAATCTTAAATTGCAAGAAATGTAAATTGCATGAAATTAAAGGGGAGTGGGTGCTGAAAATTAAAGAAAGCAATAGATCAAGCAATTGGAAATTTAAATTACCGGAAGAATAAAGGAAATTGGATGCTGGGAATTAAAACAGAATTGAGATTGTGAAGTGCAGTGAATTAAGGAATGCTCAGATGCTCAGCTCAATTACAAAATAAAATTGAAGATCTCAGGGAATCAAAGAGACTAGAAAACAAGTCTAGATCTCACTCCCTTCCTAGATCCAACAAGAGAATAATTGCAGAGAAGTTAAAAGAAACAATCGCAGAAGAAGAAGATTTTAAAACAGCAAATGAAATTTGAATTATCTAGAAGAAGAACAAAGAGATTTCAGAATGAGAATTGAAACAGAATTCCTTCAATTCTCCAATTCAAGCTAAGGTGTAAAAGTGAGCTCTCTATTCTACTTGCTCCCTATTGGAGCCAGCCTCTAATGCTCTCTATTAGAGCCAAATATGGATTGCCATATATCGTTGGAAAGCTCTAAATGTCAGCTTTCTAACCCAACTGAAATCATCTTAATTGGACATCTACAACTCAAGTTATGCTCCTTTGAAAGGGATAAGGTCGCTGGTGTTGCTGTCACCCACGTTTGACCCCACGTTTGAGGTCAAACGTGAACGCAAACGTTGGGAACATTGCCAGATTCGGAAGCTCAAACGTGCTGTCCACCCCATACTATTATATATTGTTGGAAAGCCCTGAATGTCTACTTTCCAATGCCATTGGAAGCGCATCATTTGGAGCTCCACAGCTCGAGTTATACTCCGTCGAAGGTGTAGAGGTCAGTTGGCCTCACTGCAGGTTGCCATCATGTTCGTTTATGCACATTTCGGGGCAGTTTTCTCCCTCAATTTTAGTGTCCACCATGCAGTGCCATATATGCTTGGAAAGCTCTCGATTCCTACTTTCCATTGCTTTTTGAATCACCTCATTTGGAGCTCTGTAGCTCAAGTTATTCTTGTTGGAAATATGCCCCTTCAGGCTGTGGGGAGCAACATTTCCCAAGGTATTCCTTAGCCAACGTTTGACCTTACGTTTGAGGCAAACGTTGGCACAAACGTTGAGCTCCTGGGTGGCTGTGCTGATGAAGCTTCCTTGATTTGGTCATGGGCCACGCTTTTAAAAGCGTGGCCTAAGGCTCCAAAGTGTGCTCCAACTTCAAAGTGTGCCCCAAAGCTCTTTTTTTCTCCTTTTTAGCTTATTTTATGCTTCTTTGCTTCTTTTTCTTCTTATTTCCTACAAAGTTTATCAAATCAAAAGATCAAAGAAATATACCATTTAAGCACCAAAGAATGCAATATTTAAGCACTAATCATTAATTTCTTGTATGAAAAAGCATAGAAAAACATGACATGATGACATGTCATCACAACACCAAACTTAAACCTTGCTTGTCCCCAAGCAAGAAAAGAATCATGCAATTAAGATTGACAACCCAAGGAGAGAATGATAGCAACTCAATTATTCATGGTTAGCTAGTTTTCTATGCATGCTACAATCACAAAAGAAATGTAAATGATTGATGCTTCTATTTAGCTCATTTTATGAAATCTTTTCTTTATGTTTCTTCCTTGAAGCAAGCTTTTGATTTTCTTGTTAGCTTCTCCTTTTGGGTGCTTTGCTCCACGAGTTAATAACAAAGCTACGATTCTAAATGCTTTGTTTTCAAGTATTACCATTTGATACATAAGCACCACAAGCATTTGAATTAGAGGACTTCATTAAGCTCATTTGTTTCTTTTCTTTACTCTCTAATCATTGATGCTCAGAACCTTGAGCTTTGAGGGAGTGCTTTTGCACTTGAGCCTAGCCTTGACTTCTAAGTGTTTTGTTTTCAAGCATTTGGCTTGATACATAAACACCACAAGTACTTAACAATATAATTGTCATTGGTACTCAGAGCCTTCAACTTTCTCATTCTTTCCCTTTTTCTTTTCTTGCTTTATTTTGCATTTGCTTTCAAGGTTTTCATGATTTTAAAAGATTTCACAAAACGTGCTAGATGAAAACTTCAATTAAATAACATCCAATGCAATTGAGCAACAATTAATCATACTAGCCTTCCAATACTTGTATGCACATGCTAAATTCTTCTTTAATTCCTTGTTTGTTTATGATCATGATACTTGACAAACCCCAATTTGACGGTTTGTTTTGTATTGAATTTAGAGCATTTTGATAACCTTTTGTCACATTTAGCCTAGGAATTAGCATGAATTTGTTATCTCTCCCATATTTGTGCTTAAGTGTAAAAACATGCTTTTTAAGCCTTATTTTGATGAATTCTAGTTCTTCTTTGATTCCATAAGATGCCTTGATGTGTTTGCTAGTAATTCCAGGATTGAAGTAGGCTAGGCATGGATCAAAGGAAGCAAGGAAGGAAGCATACAAGTGGAGAGAAGCATAAAAAGTCAAAGAAGCAAAGTCAGCCATGCACGCGCACGCGCACAAGGCGCTCGCGCGCACATCGCAGAATTAGCCAGGGACGCGCACGCGTACCGTGCGCGCACACGTCGATGAGGGCACATGACCTCACTAATGCAACACGTGCCTGGCGATTTGAGAGGGTTTCTGAACCCATTTTTGGCGCCAAATTGCTAAGGGAAAGGAATAAAAGGATGAAGGATTAAGGGGAAGGCATCACTTTTTTGAATAATCATCACTTCCAACCACTAATCACTTTTAGTTTAGAGTTTTAGAGAGAGAAGCTCTCACTTCTCTCTAGAATTAGGATTAGGATTAGGTTTAGTTCTTAGATCTAGATTTTTAATCTTTGCTTTCTTCCACTTCTATCTCTCAATTCTTTGTTGCTACATTCATCTTCTTCTATTCTTTTATTGTAATTTCCTTTATGTTGTTCTTATATTTTGTTGTAGATCTAGTATTGTTCCTTCTACTTTCTTCCAATTCAATAAGAGGTAATTCATAATAATTGTTCTTCTTTGCTTTTCTATTGTTGATCTCTTGCCTTTGTAGTTGTAGATTCCTTTAATTCTTGCATTTAATAATGTTTACTCCTCTTGCACTTTATGTGTTTGTTGAAATGTCTCTTCTAGTTCTAGTGTAGATTTTGTTCCTCTTGGCCTAGGTAGAGTAATTAGTGACACTTGAGTTATCTAATTCCTTTGTTGATTGATAATTGGAGGGATTGCTAATTGGTTTGGGGTGCACTAAAGCTAGTCTTTCCTTGGGAGTTGGCTAGGACTTGTGGCTCAAGTCAATTCATCCACTTGACTTTCCTTTAATTAGTAAGGGTTAACTAAGTGGTAGCAATGAACAATTCTCATCACAATTAAGAAGGATAACTAGGATAGGACTTCTAGTTCTCACACCTTACCAAGAGCCTTTTATAGTTGTTAGTTTATTTTCATTGCCATTTACTTTTCATGCTTCTTATCCAAAACCCCAAAATAACTCATAACCAATAACAAGACACTTTATTGTGATTCCTAGGGAGAACGACCCGAGGTCCAATACTTCGGTTTATAAATTTTAGGGGTTTGTACTAGTGACAAACAACTTTTTGTATGAAAGGATTATTGCTTGGTTTAGGAACTATACTTTACAACGAGATTTTATTAGTGAATTTCTAAACCGTCAAAAATCCAATCGTCAATACTTTACTGCTTTTGAATTCACAAAACTCAAGTTGGTAATCATAATGCCACAGCAACATGTTACAAATCAAGATTCAAGTTATGCTTTATTCATACACACATGTAAACAGAAAGGATGAAGACAATCATGCAATTTAAGTGCTGGAAATAAATGAGAGGAAAAGGAACTCTACAACCTTGTAGTTCATCTTTCGTCATTGTTGTCCTTTTTTCCTCTATTCTTCCTCTTTCCCTTGCCAACTCAGAATGCTTGCTCATCCTCAAGCAACAATTAGAATAATGGCTATGGGGCTAAGATAGATTATGAATGTCTTACACAATGAAATGTTTGTGACACATGCGTTTCAAGCAAGCAAAATTAAAGATATGAGGGCACAGAGAAACAGAGACATTATCTTTGCAAATATAAGTTGGTGTGCATGATACATTGCATAAAAGTATAAGTGGCACACCAAACTTAGTGTGACACTTTCTCTTGGAATTGATGCAAGCATCTAGTAAATATTGGAAGCAAATTTTTGTTGCATAGCAACACCAAACTTAGAATGCAACCATATGTCAATTTATTGAAATTTAAAAAAGCAAAGAAAGAAAACAAAGCAGAGAAAAATGTTACCTACGGTTGGGTTACCTCCCAACAAGTGCTCTTTTAGTGTCATTAGCTTGACATGCTGTTCTTCACTTTCTTCCTCTTCTTCCAGTTTGTTAAGAGGAATGACCTTAAGGGGGGAGAAGATTCAGCTACTGTCCCTTGTCTTGGCCTTTCCTCAGCAAGCTTCCTTTTGCAAATGACTTGATTGATCTTGCTTGCTGGATCAGGGACAGGATTGGTGCTCTTGCTAGTTGCCTTCACTTCTTTGATTTCAAGACATGATTGCTGTGTGATTATTGGAGTTTTGTATTCATCAAGAGTCTTTTGAATTGGTGGTTCCATGAACTCTTCCTTCATGTACTTCTCTGCCTCACTTGAGTGTAAATTTTCTGGAATGACTTCCTCACTTTCATGCTCCTCCACTCCTTTCTTTGCACCCAACATTTGACTTAATAGTTCTTTTATGGAGGAGGTTTGTTGTTCTTCCCAAGATTTCTTCATCTCTTCTTCATATTTTTCGATCACAGATTCAAAGGAAGTTTGTGAGGGTTGTGAATGTTCCCTTGTTACCTCAAGTGCAGTTTCATTTTCAACCACCTCATTCTTTATTGGAAGTTCACTTGATGCAGTAGCCTCCTCATCTTGCTCTTCCACTTTCTCCCTTGCACTTAACATTTGGTTTATCATCACTTCTATATTTTTGGATGAATTCTCTTGCTCATTCCAGGATATTTGTGCCTCTCTCTCATATTTTTCACACATAATCTCAAGCTTTGAGAGGCTTTGGTTCATGGAAGTTTGTGTGGGTGGTGAGTTTTGATAGGGGCTTTCTGTTGAAGCATGGTCAAGTGATGGCATCTTTGGATGAATATCATATGGAGCATTATAATTCTCTTCCCAGCCACCATTAGAATCATGACTAGCATCATTTTGTAGTGGAAGAAAATATCCCATATGGTTTTCTTGCTCATCTTGTGTCTGTGAAGCAAATCTCCATGGATTGGAGTGCTTAGAATTTGTATTTTCTTGGTGATATTCCCAGCCACCATTAGAGATTGGTGATGGTGGGTGATATCCCATAAAATTTTGTTTGACCATAAGATGAGTTGAACTCCATTTGTATTTTGTAAACATCAATGAAAATTGAAAATCATATCACAGAGAAAGAATTTCTTAGTGAGGCAATAGCTCAAACACCTTGCTATCAATTTAAAACGGAGAACAAAAACAAAGAAAATACTTGATCTAGACTTCTCACCCACTTAATCATTGTTGATCTAAATCAATCCCCAGCAACGGCGCCAAAAACTTGATGGATAATTTTTGGAAAACGAATTCCAACATCCAAATCTAACCGGCAAGTATACCGGGTCGCATCAAGTAATAAAACTCACGTGAGTGAGGTCGATCCCACAGGGATTGATGGATCAAGCAACTTTAGTGGGTGATTTGTTTAGTCAAGCTAACATTGATGTGAATTGTGTGAAATTGTAACCAACAGGAAGTAAAGGACAATGAATTTAAAGTTGCCGAATGTAAATTGGCAAGTAACTTAAAGAGCAAGAAATGTAAATTGCAAGAATCTTAAATTGCAAGAAATGTAAATTGCATGAAATTAAAGGGGAGTGGGTGCTGAAAATTAAAGAAAGCAATAGATCAAGCAACTGGAAATTTAAATTACCGGAAGAATAAAGGAAATTGGATGCTGGGAATTAAAACAGAATTGAGATTGTGAAGTGCAGTGAATTAAGGAATGCTCAGATGCTCAGCTCAATTACAAAATAAAATTGAAGATCTCAGGGAATCAAAGAGACTAGAAAACAAGTCTAGATCTCACTCCCTTCCTAGATCCAACAAGAGAATAATTGCAGAGAAGTTAAAAGAAACAATCGCAGAAGAAGAAGATTTTAAAACAGCAAATGAAATTTGAATTATCTAGAAGAAGAACAAAGAGATTTCAGAATGAGAATTGAAACAGAATTCCTTCAATTCTCCAATTCAAGCTAAGGTGTAAAAGTGAGCTCTCTATTCTACTTGCTCCCTATTGGAGCCAGCCTCTAATGCTCTCTATTAGAGCCAAATATGGATTGCCATATATCGTTGGAAAGCTCTAAATGTCAGCTTTCTAACCCAACTGAAATCATCTTAATTGGACATCTACAACTCAAGTTATGCTCCTTTGAAAGGGATAAGGTCGCTGGTGTTGCTGTCACCCACGTTTGACCCCACGTTTGAGGTCAAACGTGAACGCAAACGTTGGGAACATTGCCAGATTCGGAAGCTCAAACGTGCTGTCCACCCCATACTATTATATATTGTTGGAAAGCCCTGAATGTCTACTTTCCAATGCCATTGGAAGCGCATCATTTGGAGCTCCACAGCTCGAGTTATACTCCGTCGAAGGTGTAGAGGTCAGTTGGCCTCACTGCAGGTTGCCATCATGTTCGTTTATGCACATTTCGGGGCAGTTTTCTCCCTCAATTTTAGTGTCCACCATGCAGTGCCATATATGCTTGGAAAGCTCTCGATTCCTACTTTCCATTGCTTTTTGAATCACCTCATTTGGAGCTCTGTAGCTCAAGTTATTCTTGTTGGAAATATGCCCCTTCAGGCTGTGGGGAGCAACATTTCCCAAGGTATTCCTTAGCCAACGTTTGACCTTACGTTTGAGGCAAACGTTGGCACAAACGTTGAGCTCCTGGGTGGCTGTGCTGATGAAGCTTCCTTGATTTGGTCATGGGCCACGCTTTTAAAAGCGTGGCCTAAGGCTCCAAAGTGTGCTCCAACTTCAAAGTGTGCCCCAAAGCTCTTTTTTTCTCCTTTTTAGCTTATTTTATGCTTCTTTGCTTCTTTTTCTTCTTATTTCCTACAAAGTTTATCAAATCAAAAGATCAAAGAAATATACCATTTAAGCACCAAAGAATGCAATATTTAAGCACTAATCATTAATTTCTTGTATGAAAAAGCATAGAAAAACATGACATGATGACATGTCATCACCTCCCCACACTTAAAGTAAAGCATCGTCCTCGATGCTCGCTCAAGCCAGGTGTGAAGAAGTGTCATCACCGGAAGGATGGGCTGCTGGAGTCTCGGTGGTGGCCCGAAGGTCTGCAGACTGGATGAGGGTATGAGGATCTGTCTGCTGCAATGGAGGCTTTGACTGTATAGGAATCTCTGGGTCTGCGGCCTGAATCTGGTGTGGCTCCTCCTGCTGTGGCGCAGCTTGCTCTGGTCCTGCTTGCTCAGCCTCTCTCTATGCATGTGTCTCCTCCTCATGCTCATTCGCCTCCTCCTCGGATGGCTCTGATGGTGTGTCAGGCTCGGAGGGGATGTCGCCGCTAGATCGGATCATCAACTTGAGGTGCTCATAGCGTCGCTTGTTGCGATGCTCAGATCGCTCATATCGCCGCTGATTGCAGCGCTCCATCTGGTCCAACTGCTGAAATAAGCGGTGCACGAGGTGATAAACGGGCCCTGAGGCAGGTGGAGGTGCAGTGGATGGGGCTGGTGCAGCAGTGGATGAAGAAGGGGCAGCTGAAGATGTGGCTGCCTTACCAGAAGCTGTGAAGAATGGAGGTCTGTAGCCTAAAGCCTGAAACTTCCTGCTGTGAGGAAGATCTTCTTGTAATCTGCAGCAGGTGGCTTCTCATCAGCAAGCTCCCAAGGCACGTCAGCTCGACGGCCGAGCTGGGTAATCAGATAAGGGAAAGGGAGAGTGCCTCGGACATGGACCCTGGCCATGTAATACCGGATGAATCGTGGAAGATACAGGTCCTTACCCTCCATCACACACCAGATGAGGGTGATCATAGTAGCAGGCAGCTCCATCTCATGAGTGTTTGGCATAACAAAGTTGCTTAGGATCTAGTGCCAGAGCCAAGCCTCATCATTCAGATACATCAGCTTGATACCCTTAGGCATCGCTGTGTTCTTCCCCATGACCCATGGGACAGTAGAATCAAGGGCTATCCTCTACTTGACAGCATCCCAGTCAAATCTCAAAAAGCGCATGTCCTCGTCAGCCTTTTGGTAACCGTCAGGCTGATCTAACTTAAGCTGAAGGCGGAGGATATCCTCAATAGCTTCCTCAATTACCAATATCTGTTTTCCTCTGAGGTGCACTGCATCCAGGGTAGTCTTGAAATAGTTGCAGTAAAACTCTCTGACCCAGGAAGCATTGACCTCTGTCAAGTTTCTCTCCAAGAAGAACCAGCCTCTCTGTATTATCTGATCGAAGGTGTACTGATGTAGTTCTTCTGGAATTTTCAGAGTTCTCTCTAGTACAGGTTTCTGGAGGTGGCAAACACTGGATTCTTCAGCTCACAGTATCTGTTTGCAAATTTTACCGGATCATTGGCAGTGAGGAGCTGGTCAGCCTTCTCCTGCGGAGTAAAGTGCTTTTCCTGCCAGGAGTCATCATGCATAATGTCTAAGATAGACATAGAGGATTCTCCTCTTTTCATTTTACCAGTGGTTGCCTTGCCTTTTCCTTTTCGTTGAGGGTCAAACATCCTGAAAAGCAGAAATTCCAAGATATAAATGAAGAACAAAGCAGGAAAACAAGTAGGCAAATAGAATAATAGCAATATAAGCACATAGTGGCAAAAGAGCAGTAGAATAATGAAATGAGTTAAATAAATGTACATTTTGGATTGTTTTGGAGTTAAAAATCTGAGATGAGAAATCACAATCCAAAATATATTATAAGTAGAATACATGTTAATTAGGAGAAACAATAATCATGCCTTGAGTTAAAAAGTTGAAAGAGTTAGTTAAAAAGCAAAGGGAGAAGTTAGAAAGTTAAAAGTGGTTAAAAGTGAAAAAGAGGTTAGAAAGTGGAAAGCATTGAGTTAGGAGAAAGAAAGTTAAAGTAAGTGGCATGATAAATGTTTCCTAGGTAACAAGAAATTCACAAATTTAAAGAATAAGCAACTCATATTCAAGCAAGGATATCAGGTTGATGATGATTCATATAGATATAGAAATAGCAAAAATTGAAATCGAATCATCAAAAGTGCAATTTATGAACCAGGAAATTGAAAGGAAAAAGAATGTTGGCCCGTGCATTCATGAATTGGTTTGGTTGTAGCTAAGTAGTGCAGAATTGAAAATTGTCAAAACCAATTCCTGAATGTAAAAATGAAACAATTTGCAGAAAATTGGGCAGCATTCCGGCTAAAATTGGATATTCCCGGGTAATAAACAGCAGAAAAATCGGTTCATATAAATGTAAATAAAGCTGCAAATAGACACAAACAACATGAACATGAAAGAGCAGCACGAAACATGGAAGAACAGCATATGAATAGTATGAACATCACAGCCAGATCAAAAGTGTAGAAATAAGTAAAACAAGAAACAAGTACGGCGTAATTAACAGGCCTAAATCCACTAACCACATCCTAGCTACCTAACCACCTAGAATCCACTACAAACATGCATCTCTAACTAGCCTAATTTGAACATAATCGGAAAAATAAGCAACTAACTATGAAGGAAAGAGAAATTGGCGTTCGGCGGAACCTGGGGTGTGGAAGAACAGATTTATGGAACAGAGAGACGATGGGGGTGTGGTGGTGGTGGTGCTGACGCAGCGGTGATCGGCGGTTGGCGCGGCGGTGGGCGGCTGTTCGGTGGCAGGGGGGTTCGGGTAGGGTTTAATGGTGGAGGGGTAGGTAGGTAAGAAGAAAGGGGGTGAGGGTGGTGGTGGGGGGCGGCGCTGGTGGCGGGGCGGTCGTGGCTGGCCACGGTGGGGGGGCAATGGCAGAGGAGAGAGAAGAGAAGGGAAGAGAAGGAGGGGAGAAGGAAGAAGGAAAGGGGGTGGTTGTCGCGGTGGGTCTGGGTGGTTGGGGGTGGTGCGGCGGTCAGGGGTGGTCGGCGGTGGTGATGGCTGCAGAGGAGGGAGTTACAGAGAAGGGGAGGAGAAAAAGGGGGGGTATGGGGGGTGCGATGGGGTTAGGGTTCGCGTGACTGGGGGTTAGTGGATTTAAATCCACGCGAACGCGTGGGGCACGCGATCGCGTGATTAGGGCGAAATGGGGTTGACGCGGTCGCGTGGTTGATGCGATCGCATGGAATGGGTAAAAGATGGATGACGTGGACGCGTGAGGCACGCGACCGCGTCGCTGCGAATTGTGCTAAACGCACACTTCCAACGTCGTTTCAGCGCAACTCTCTGTCTCTATTTAGGGGGCCATAATATCCATGCGACGTGGACGCGTCGCTCACGTTTTCGCGTGGGATGGGTGTTTTGCAAGTGACGCGTTCGCGTCAAGGATGCGAACGCGTGGGCCATTTTGTGCTAAACGCACACCAGCCGCACGATTCCAGCCCAGATTTCTGGGTGTTGGATTTTACGCCGATTTCCAGATCACGTGTTCGCGTGATTGACGCGGACGCGTGGGAGGTATTTTTCGCGACTGACGCAAATGCATTAGCAACGCGGTCGCGTCGCGCGCTTTTCTTTTTTTATGCAATTATGCAATTATGCAATTATGCAGTATGCAATGCTAATGAATAATATTCAGGTTCAATGAAAAAAAACAAACAACACAAAATAAAATTGAAAAAGAAATGACCATACCATGGTGGGTTGTCTCCCACCTAGCACTTTTAGTTAAAGTCCTTAAGTTGGACATTGGATGAGCTTCCTGTTATGGTGGCTTATGCTTAAATTCATCTAGAAATCTCCACCAATGTTTGGAATGCCAACAGCCTCCGGGGTCCCAAACTAGGCATGTAAAGCTGTTGAGCAGCTTCAAACAGATTCTCAGACTCCCGGGTGACGAATGTCAGAATTTATTCCAGGATTCTAAACTTTACTTTTAAATCCGCCGTTGTCTTGATCTATATTCTTCGATCTGGGCGGTTTAGAAATTGTATTCTCACCAAGATGACCAAACGTCTTCTGAGACCCATTCAATTGAACTTGATACCAATCCTTGCACTTCGAATCAAAGCGTGGAACCTTATTGAACCTTGTACACCAGCTCTGAGTACGAGTCATTTCCCTCTTACTCTTAAAGCCGCAGAGAGCTCTAAGCTGGCCATCTGTTTCAAGCAAACCATATTCAAGTGGAAAGGTAAAGATAAAGGTTAAGGATTGTACCCACTTGAAGCTTGTATTAGGTGGTAATGGCCTTGGGACAGGTGTTTCCAGTGGTTCTGTAAGTTCTACTCCCTTGTATTCTTCTGTGAATTCCTCCACTTCTTTGCAAAATTTTTCAACTGCAACTGCAACTGCATCCTGATCAAAGTCTTCTATGTCTTCCTCATCACTCAAGTCATACGTTGGAGGTTGAGAGAAATCTACCTTGACATCATCTTCATATTCACTTGGATAAGATTCTTCAGGCTCAAAGAGTTCAGTTGCGGATGTGAGTTCGTGATTAGGAGAGCTTGATTCATGATCATCACTGCCTATGGAATCAACTTCTTGGTCTGTTCCGCCCAATTTCTCACAAGGTATATGCTTTGGAGGTTGTGCACTGTCCTCTTTGGCATCAATTTCGAACTTCTCAGCGGAATCCTTTACAGTTCTCGATTCCCATGGAGGTTCAGCATCTCCTAAATCTTCAACCACTTCTTCCTCTACAACTATCATGGCTTCCTCCACTTGTTCCAATACAAAGCCATGCTCCTCATTGTCCACCGAATTTTCTAGTGTTTCCTTCATGCTATGCTCTTCTTTTGATTCTCTACATGCAGCCATGGGAGTATTTTGAGCGCTCAGATGTCAGGAAGCTATTATATTTACTACCTCAGTTAAGGCAGTAGTGAGTTCCAATACGCCCTTTTGCATCCTTGCTTGCCCTTGAAGAAGAACATGAAGTTTGTCATTTATTGGAGGTTGGGGTGGGTATGAGGGTTCATTGGTGGGGAAAGAGGGTTCAAAATAAGAATGTGGTGGTTCTTGGGAGTAATTGGATTGGAATTGTGGTAGATAAGGGTCATACGGTGGTGAATGGTGAAAAAGAGATTGTGAGTGTGGTGGTTCAAAGCTACGTTGAGAGGATGGTCTATAAGCATAGGGTGGGGCTTGTTGGTAATTATAAGAGGGTCCACCATGTCTATCAGCTTGGTATGCATTGTAGAGTGGTCCTTGCCCATGATATCTTGGGGGGTGTTTTTGCCTAAAGGGTTGATCAGGGCCTCTTGGCTCCATCCATCTTTGATTGCTTAGACCTTGATGCATATTCCTGTTGTAGCTTCCACTCCTTTCAATAGATTTAAAACCAAACTCAAAGCGAGAGGGGTGAGAATTCATAGTAGCTAATAGAAATAAAAGAGAAAAAACAAAAACAAATAAACAAATAAAAGAAAAATATTTACAATAACCAGTAATAAGGCACACGTTTGCAGTTCCCCAGCAACGGCGCCACGCATTTTGAAGAACGGATGATTGACAGTTTAGAATTCAGAATAAATTCCCATTGCAAGTATAGTTTCCAAACCAAGAAATCATCCTTTCTTACAAACGTTTTGGTTGTCACAAGTAACAAACCCCTTTAAAATTGATAACCGAAGTATTTAAACCTCGGGTCGTCTTCTCAAGGAACTGCAAGGAGGTGTTCTTATTATTGGTTATGAGTTTTGTAAATTGGGGGTTTTGAAAGTAAGAAACAAGTAATTTAAATGACAAGTAAAATAAATAAATAACTGTAAAATAAACTCTTGGCAAGGTATGAAAATTCGGAAGTCCTATCCTAGTTACTCCTATGAAAATTGAAGTTAATCCCACTTAGTTAACCTTTACGAAAGCAAGGGAAAGTCAAGTGAACTAATTAGTTAGATTCCCAAGTCCTAGCCAACTCCTAAGGAAATACTAAAGTTAGTGGAATTCTAGTCAATTAGCCGACATAACAATCAATCACGATAAGTTGATAACTCAAGAGCCTCCAGTTAATCAATTAAAGCCAAGAATATAAAAAGCTAAACAAGAATCATAAATCTGAAATACCTCAATTGCATTAATAAGAGAAAATCAATCTAAACATAGAGAGTTCATAAGCCAATTTGGCAACATAAGTAATTAAATGAGAGCATTAAAATATCTGAAAGTAAAAGAGAAATATAAAGTAAAAGAAATATTGAACCTAATGAAGAGTTGAAATCCTAAATCCTTTAAGAGGAATCCTAATCCTAAAACCTAAGAGAGAGGAGAGAACCTCTCTCTTTAAAAACTACATCTAAACTATGAAAAGTGAATAATTGAAGGCCTCCTTTGAATGGATGCATTTCCCCACTTTATAACGTCTAATTTGTGCTTTCTGTACTTGGATCTGGGCCAAAAAGGGTTTCAGAAATCGCTGGGAGCGTTTTCTGCAGTTTCTGGTGCGTGGCGTCTGTCACGCGTCCGCGTGGGTCACGCGGTCGCGTCATCTGGAGTTTTCCTTATCACGCGTTCGCTTCGGTCACGCGTACGCGTCATCTGTGTTCTGCTCAAGGCACGCGTCTGCGTCAGTCACGCGTTCGCGTCACTGCCTTTTTGCGCTAGGCATGCGGCTGCGTTGTCCATGCGTTCGCGTCGCTGCCAGTTTCTTCAAAAACTCCATTTTGTGCTTTCCTTCCATTTTTGTATGTTTTCTTTCCATCCTTTAAATCATTCCTGCCTTAGGAGATCTGAAAATACTCAACACACAAATCACGGCATCGAATGGTAATAAAAGGTAATTAAAATAATTATTTTTAAAGCATAGGAAACATGTTTTTCACATATATCACATAATAAGGAAGGGAAAGTAAAACCATGCAATTTCACATGAATAAGTGGGTGAAGGGTTGAATAAATCACTTAAATTGAGCACAAAATATATCATGAAATATGGGTTTATCACCGTCCTTTTGTTTTGACTCTTGAGGGTCCCTGTATGTCATGTACAATCGCACCGCCTGTGCTCTGTGTGGGCACGGTAATCAATCAGCTTGGACTTTGCATCCCAAAGGGCAGCTCGCAAGATGGCTGCTTCCTCATCAAAAGCAACAAACTCCTGCACAACGTTATAGAACTCTGAACACAGATGCCTGAACAAGTTGTTGCTTTCATCACTCCGAGCCACGTCATGGCTACTCTTGATGTAAGTGTGCTTGCGGATGACATTCTTACTCCATCAAGGAAGAAGATAGCAGCTCGGTACTATGTCAAATCTGTAGTATGACCAGACCGCAAGGGTGTGGCAACACAATATACCAGCGGATTCAAATTTGTTGCACTCGCACTGACCCTTTCGACTCAAAGGGTCAAAGTCGACCCTGAAAGTATGGTTGACCGGCTTCCCCCAGAATACCTTCTGCTCGTCCACTGTAATAGAAATTGTATCTCCCTTTTGTTCAATTAATCGAACCACGCAATCGGTTTTTTTTCTTACCTCCAGTTGAAGAATCCTGAACATACTACTGGTGTATTCCAGCTGAAACTGTCTCTCAATGCCGGTGCTCCCTATACATGGGATGACCCCTTTCGAGTCTGCAGCATCATCTTCCAGCTCCTTTTGCTCCTTGGTTCCAAGGACATTGTCGTATTCATAGACGAACTGAACCAACCCACTCTTGCAATGCAGGTATCCACCAAAAAATGCGTGCATACTTTCACTACGCTGTGTACTCCTCATGCCTGCCCAAAATTCACTCTTGAAAAATATTGGAACCCATTTCCGTCGATTCGAGTAAAGTTCTGCCAAAAAAGAAAAATAAATGCATAAGAACATCCAGACACACTACGAGAAAAAACATCTGTTTATATACTGAAAGGAACATCCACTATCGTTAGAGGTGGAAAACTCAGTTATATTTCTCATAAAAACAATAGGAACGGAATCAAGGTGGCACAAATAACATGAGGTGAATAAATAGACAACTAGAAACCAACAGACGGGGTTTTTTTAACATCACCTACCTGCTAACCATCTGTTTTGGCCTAACTTAAACTGTTTGATGAAACCAGCCCAATCAGACTCGAATGATTCAGTCGTAGGAGAATTCCACACAATGTGATTCATCATTGCATTCAGTTCTCTGTACCTAGAGTATCCACCAAGCTTGAATTGTGATTTCTTCATTATGTGCCAGATGCACCATCGATGGACAGTGTCAGGTAGGACATTCCTAATAGCACCAGTCATCGCCTTGCACTGGTCAGTGATAATCCCCCTTGGTGCAGTCCCAACGTATCTCACCCACTGCGTGAACACCCACTCAAAACTAGAGATCTCCTCGCTCCCAAGTAAAGCACAGCCAAGAAGAGTAGACTTCCCATGGTGGTTTACACCTACAAAGGATGCAAACGGCAGACCATGCCTGTGAAAAGAGTAAAAACAACTGTGAGGCAACAAGAGAAATTTAAGAAATAACTGCTCTTGCTATTCACAAATACATATACGGACCTATTTCTTCTGTAACCACATCTCCGTAATATTCATACGAAGCCCTGCACCTTGCATCTACCCAAAGTGCGCTCCTAAATTTATTGGCATCGTCAACATCTATTGCATAAAAGAAGTTGGGATTGATCTCCTTCATTCGAACAAAATAATTCATCATCCCCTGGAAGTCCTCATTGTCATCGGAGCATCGGAGATTGCGTGTGATGTAATTTCTGACATCCTTTTCTGAAAAACCCAGGTTTGTGGACCCACCAACCTCGTTTGCCAGTGCTAGATACGTCTTGTTGGGTCTTATTCCAGCCTCATCGTTATACGTAATGACACACTTAGCATGCATGGTCAGCTCCCGGTACTCATGATAGTGGACAACTTTCTCAGCTGAACAGGGGTGAGAATACCTCAGTTCTAATCTAGACACAACCCAACATTTATTCTCATTGTCCAACACGACATACATCCTTGCTCTGCATCTCATGGCTATAATTCTGTTTGCTCGAGTTGCTGCGTTCACCCTAGACTCTCGATAACCTTCTCGCGTGCAATAAATAGATTGATTAACCGGTATCTTTGATTCCTTCCGCGTCTTGTCGAAATTCGTGTTCCTGATTTTAGTAACGAACCCAACTTTCTTTGCGTAGTTTGCATAAAATTTCTGTGCGAGAGGCAACGAACCAAAACTCATTCCTACGACTGGAATTTCCTCTTCGCCTACGCCACTATGATCCGGCAACTGTAACGTCAATACACAGAATTAGATACGAATTAAACTAGCCCTAACACAGTAAGTATTTAATAGAATTTCTTAGCATACTGATGATTGGATTTTTGACGGTTTAGAAATTCACAAATGAATTCTCGTTGTAAAGTATAGTTTCTAAACCAAGCAATAATCCTTTCATACAAAAAGTTGTTTGTCACTAGTACAAACCCCTAAAATTTATAAACCGAAGTATTGGACCTCGGGTCGTTCTCCTTAGGAATTACAATAAAGTGTCTTGTTATTGGTTATGAGTTATTTTGGGGTTTTGGATAAGGAGCATGAAAAGTAAATGGCAATGAAAATAAACTAAAAACTATAAAAGGCTCTTGGGAAGGTGTGAGAACTAGAAGTCCTATCCTAGTTATCCTTCTCAATTGTGATGAGAATTGTTCATTGCTACCACTTAGTTAACCCTTACTAATTAAAGGAAAGTCAAGTGGATGAATTGACTTGAGCCACAAGTCCTAGCCAACTCCCAAGGAATGACTAGCTTTAGTGCACTCCAAACTAATTAGCAATCTCTCCAATTATCAATCAACAAAGGAATTAGATAACTCAAGCGTCACTAATTACTCTACCATAGCCAAGAGGAACAAAATCTATACTAAAATCCAACCAAGCATTTCATCAAACACTTAGAAGGCATAAAAGAAAAGCAAAGTAATTTGATAACAAAAATAGAATCTAACAACAATTATGGCAAGGAATTAACAACAACAATCAAAAGGAACACAATTATTATGAATTACCTCTAATTGAATTGAAAGAGAATAGGAGGAACAAAAGTAGATCTACAACAAAGTATAAGAACAACATAAAGGAACTTACAACAAAAGAATAGAGGAAGATGAATGTAACAACAAAGAATTGAAAGGTAGAAGTAGAAGAAAGCAAAGATTAAAACCTAGATTTAAGAACTAATCCTAATCCTAATCCTAGAGAGAAGTGAGAGCTTCTCTCTCTAAAACTCTAAACTAAAGTGATTATTGGTTAAAAGGTGATGATTCATGCCTTCCCCTTAATCCTTCATCCTTTTATTCCTTTCCCTTAGCAATTTGGCGCCAAAAATGGGTTCAGAAACCCTCTCAAATCGCCAGGCACGTGTTGCATTAGTGAGGTCATGTGCCCTCATCGACGCGTGTGCGCACGGTACGCGTGCGCGTCCCTGGCTAATTCTGCGATGTGCGCGCGAGCGCCTTGTGCGCGTGTGCGTGCATGGCTGACCTTGCTTCTTTGCCTTTTTATGCTTCTCTCCACTTGTATGCTTCCTTCCTTGCTTCCTTTGATCCATGCCTAGCCTATTTCAATCCTGGAACTACTAGCAAACACATCAAGGCATCTTATGGAATCAAAGAAGAACTAGAATTCATCAAAATAAGGCTTAAAAAGCATGTTTTTACACTTAAGCACAAATATGGGAGAGATAACAAAATCATGCTAATTCCTAGGCTAAATGTGACAAAAGGTTATCAAAATACTCTAAATTCAATGCAAAACAAACCGTCAAATTGGGGTTTGTCACATACTATAATAATATCTCTTATAAATGAGCTTTTTGAATTTTAAAGAAACATCTACATAGAGTTGATAGGTTTACAAATCACAAAACACCTTTATATAGTAACCTGGGAATAATTTTATTAAAATACTATCATGATAAATCTTGAAATGATATTTGAACTTTAGGAAAATGTACAATCATCAATCTACTTTTTTCCTTCTATGTCATTATATGGTCTAATACCATTTGAGGATTCATAAAGCACCCACTAATAGAGTTATACTATATTGAAAACATGTGCCAAATTGATGTATCATACCCTAAGGAAGTAAGTGAAGTGTGAAATCAAAGCATATTCTCATCTCATAAAAACCTTGCCAAGGCTTAAATACTACCAAAAAGAGCACATGTTCTGGATTAATCAATAATACAAAATTAACATAGTGAAAAGTCTAATGTCGCTTAAGAAACATCTAATTAGCATGAACTAGAAACATCGATATAGCACATTCAAACCTGGTGTCCGTCGTCCAGCTCATTCTTTCTAGTCACAACGACATCGGTAATTTCGTCGAACTTCAATTAAAGTAACCGGAAAAAAGCATTGTCAAGTTAAGAACATTCCTTACTATATAATGAATGAGTCATATAAATACAATCAAAGAAAATTGCATCACAGATCTGGGAGTCAAGCATACTGTAATGATGGCAATTCTAATGATTCACACATGATGGGTAAGTGTTTAGTAGCAATTTTTTCCTCAGCTCAATAAATAACTATGCCAGAATTTTGTTTAACGATATACTTTTTGAAGTAAAAAAATTCTAATTAGCATGAATAACAATGCTACAAATACCACGTTGTTACAAAATTTATAACAACCAATTAGAAGCTTATGAAACATACCTTCCGTCCTACTTGCTCTTGCATGTCTAATTCACCCGCACTGAATTGTTTATCGCCTTTGGTTGGATTGGTCAATGTACTAATCGATCCTCCTTCAGTGGGTGAAAACGCCATGGAAGCTGCTTTCTTCCGGAAGTGATCCAACGAAGCCTTGACAATGATTGTTTGACTAGATGAGGTTGGCGCCGCTGATGAAACCAATGTCAAACCATGCACAGTAGCCGCTCCGTATAGGAAATTCCACTACAAGATTAATATTTATTTGAGGGAGTATTTTAATGAAGGTTTTCAAAAACCTCTACAATGCATTTTATTTATGGCAATTTAAAAAATCTCCACTTATAATTAATTAAACTTCATAATTTTAAAACAAAAGCTCATTTTCTCTTTCTCCAAAATGAGAAGTGTTGAGATAGCTGAGAGAGTGGCTATGAAACCCTAGGTTTTCCACCTCTATTTTCGCCGCCATTCTGGTTGCCGTTTTTGCCGCCGCCGACGCCGTTACCACTGCCGTGTCCATTGCAGCAGAGACCTGCTGGATTGAGCCACCTCTTCTATCAACATGTTTTCAAATCTGTTCTCTCTATACTGTGGTTGCTGCCACCGCAGTTTCTACCACCGTTGCCGCCACAGCTTCTGCATCGATGCCACCGCAGTTGCCGTGGTACAACACATGTTCAGATCTGTTCACTTCCAAGCTTCTTCTTCAACGCCTCTTTCTGTCACTCCAATCTCTCTTTTGAACTACTGCTGGTGCTTCTTTTTCTTCTTCTTCCCTGTTAATTTGATGATATTTCTTCTTTGTTAACAATAAATTTCTTCTCTTACTGGTATTCCCTATTTAAGATTTCACAAATTGTCATGTTAGTTGTCGAGTAACTCCTTGCGTTTAACATTCTCACAATTTATAATTGATATTCACTTTTTCATTTTTCGTTGTCTGTTCCCGTTATTGAATTGAATATAGCACATTAAATATATTATTTTATACCTTCCACATAAGTGACCTTCCCTCTTTCAATTGCATTGCTGATTTTGTTTCTTATTTTTCTTTATACCGTTGAATTGGTTCATTTGGTTAATGGTTTCTTAATGGAACTTTAAGGAATCATTAATTTATTTATATTAATATATATTTTTTTGCATTGTGTGGTACTTTGTCTTCGATTAATATATTTTATGTTTGCTGCGATTTTTTTGTTTTCCCGATTAAATTTCTTTTAATTTTGTTGCTGAAAATATAACTTATTTCTATGTCTTTTCATTTTTTAATTTTGCTCTTTCATTCTTTATTTACAAGTTGTATTCAGTTGAATGAAATCCATTGTTTTACCAACTGTAAATTAAATCACTTTTGTGTTGATGGTGGTTCAAGTCAAGACATTAATTACTGATGTTGACTTTTGCAAAGATGCAGAAGATTTTGCTGATGGATCTTGAGATCTTCCTTTCTTGAGAGCTTTCTCAGTTTTGTTGCAACTTTTTTACTGGTATTCCCTTTTATTCTGTATTTTTTATTGTTTTTCATTTGCGTTGATAAGGAGTTTTGGAAACGAGGCAGGGAAGACATGATAATTGATCATTGAAGCTGTTTTGTTTCATGTCAATAGTTAGTGGATTTTTTTATGTTAGGAGTGATTATTAGTTACTTTGTTTTGGTTGGTTGATCTTCATTTTGTATTTTTATTCTCTGTTCTTATTTTTTAAGTTTGACTTATAGAATATGTTTAAAATCAATGAGTATTTTTTACTATGTATGTGACTTAGACATTTTTAGATGAATGTTCATCTTCACAAAAAAATATTGGAATTCTGCTATATTCATAAAAAAAAGGTTGTCATGTTTGTTCCTTCTTTTTAGTTATGTTGAAGATAAAAAGCATAACGATAGCAGACCTTGTGATAGTTGCTAACAGGAGAACAGTAAATAAGGAAAGTGTACTCAGTTGAAAGTCCCACGCCTAAGGCAGCACCTGTTCCCATCAGCAATGGTCTAAGGTACAGTGTTCCTCTCCCTGCTGGAGGCACCTGTTTCAAGTTCCAACCTCAATTTAGTTTTTATTTTTATATCCTCATTTTATGTTCAAGTTTTAAAATCAAAATCACAAGTATTTAGAACCAAAACTGAGAACTTGAAAATACATACATACCCAGCGTTTGTTGGCAAGGACTATGTCCTTGACAGCCTTAATAAACTGCTCAACGGATGGGGAAGTCATACACAATCTGTCAGCACCAGCCTTCATGCGCAGGGCATTCTCCTCTGGCCTAAACAAAAGTATAGACCCTTCTTCGGTTCTATATGCCTTTAGCCCCTCAAAGATCCCCTAACGCAACCACAATTTTTCATGTATATATGTAGAGTGAAGTTAGCTAATTAAATAAAAACTGTGATGAAAATGAAACTATAAATAAGATATGCTCCTTTGAAATTTTATCTGTCCATAATTTAAGATGCCAGCAGCAGGGCTGACCTCAAGGGTTCCATAACGAATGAGGTTTCCATGTGAAAACTTTTTACCCTTTTCACATTTCATTACATACATGTAATCTGTGAGAACTAGACTGAATCCAATGTCCTCCTAATTGATGTCAATTTTGAGAGAGAATTTGTAACATTTGTCAATTTTGTAACTTTATTCATAAAAAATTTGTAACTTAATAACAATTTTTTGTAACAAGTTAAGAAATGAGTGAGAATCAATAGAGACTCATGATTTTTATGTCTCTCGTAACAAGTTAGTATAATGTCTAATTATCTTTTGTGTGCTTAACAGTTTTGTGTTTGTTAATATGCAGTCATGCCAAGGGGAAAATGCATAAAAGATCCATTGAAGTTTGTAGATGAGAGGAAAAACAATAATGCTTCTCGTTCACTTCAACCTCTAGCACCAACTGCATCTGAAGATACCATTGTAGAGGCTGGTGAGGCTCCTTCTCAAGCCGTTGCAAATTCCGTTTCATCTGATGGAGCTACACGTTGTTCTAACTCAAAGTCTTCATCTGCTTGGAATGTGGAGATAATTGGTATTAATTTATATTGCATAACTAGTGTAGAGGCAACTGATTCACAATATTAATTTATATTGCATAACTCAGATTATGATGATGGCTTTTTTTTATGTTATTTTATTTTATTTCTTTTGGCCATTATTTAAGATTTATATATTATGGAAAACAATGGGATTGTAGCAGCATTGTAGCAGCATGTATATATGCTTCGGTGAACTTGAAAAGTCACTTACTAGCTAGATTATTATAACATTGTTTTATTTATTTATTTATTTATTTTTTAATTACTTGTTTCCTATATTCATTTCTCCCATACCCCATGGTTCTAATGTCTTTTTCCAATCACTGCTTCTATTTGTAACAAATATTATACACTGTTATCATTTAAATTATTTTTATTTTTCTTAAGACTCTACAAATGTGAAGAAGAAGGCTAAGATCAAAGTCAAGGATGTTTGCAACTTACCTAGAGGAGACCGTGTAATTGTAGAGGTTGACGAAGAGGGTGCGGCATATGGTGAAGCACAAGGTTTACTTGCTGGCTATTGTGGTATATTAGCAACTAATGCACGTATCTTTCCAATTAGCTTTGAAAAGTGGTCAGGACAAGAAAATGGTGGCATGCCTAAATCTTTTAAGGATGAGTGCTTTGATTCAATGATAAAGGTAAAATCCATTTTTTTTAAAACTTCTATTAGTTCAAGTATTTATTTATTTATTTATTTATTTTTTTGTTTGAAGCCCCACTTCTATTTTACAAGCACAGAAAAGATTGCCTACAGGTATTGCATTCAAAGTATTGCAAAGAAGTGAGGAACATATAGACAAAGATTGTGGAATGAGTTCTATGATCCAACCATGAGAAGAGAAGTATTGGTGAACAATGTGCCTGATGATGTTCCAAGAGATCAATGGGCTTGCTTTGTCAATTATCGACTAAAATCGTCTACAATTGTAAGACACTAAATAATTCATTTAGTTATTGTTGTACTTTAATTAAAAAAAAACTATTAATTGAAGTTATTATATTTATTTTTAGGAGCTTTGCATGAAAAATAAGGAAAATCGAAGCAAGCAAACCATTCCTCACACTTGTGGATCTAAATCCAACTCTCGGAGGCGACATGAGATGGTATATATATACACACACTTGGTGCATGTGTGATTTTACTTACATTATATATGCTAATTGTTTAACCCTTTATTCCTATTTTTTTTTAGTACTTGGAAACGGAAAAAAAGCCTAGTAGAGAAATGATGTACATTGAAACACATAAGAGAAAGGATGGGTCTTTTGTAAATAACGAAGCATTAACTATAGTGGTAAGTGTTTTGTAAACCTTTGCTATCTTATCTTATTTTATTTGTATGTGATCATATGAAAATGAAATTTGAGAGTGGTTGATTGTAGATTGAGATATATAATGATTATAGGACAGTGGTTTACTTCACTTGCATGCACTTTTCACTTTAAATAGGAACAAATTGAGCTGAATATGACACAGTCAAATGCGTAATTTGAGGTGTCCCCTAATGATGCTGTTGGTAAAGTTTTGGGGCCTGAACACTCTGGGAGAGTTCGTTGCATGGGCATGGAAGCAGCGCCTACAAATACCTTTAGGAATGTGAGAAGTCGGCTTAATGGGATGACCATCTCCACTAATTCAGCTGGATCTTCTTCGCCTACTACTGCTGCAATTTTATAGAAAAAGATTAATAATTTAGAGTCTGACTTACATAACTCATAACAAAAAGTTACTAGTCTAGAGTCTAAGTTGCAACAATCATTTGATATGATGAAAGCATACCTAATGATGAAGGAAGGAGGAATTCCCGAAACACTTATCAGCTTCTTTTCTACCCGAGAGGTAACTTTATAATAAATTCATTTGTCATGAATATAAGTTTAGATGGAATAATACTCATTAATAGTGGAGTCTAATTATTGAAATTGAACATGTTCATATCATAAATTCTAGTTATTAAATAAGCGTGATACACTAAAAGTAAAATGCTCAAATGATAACAATTGTTGTTTTTAATAGTTATAGTAAAGCTAGTGTTATATTAAAGTTGTTACATTATTTTACCAACTTGTTTCATTATTAGTAGTAACCCACTACTCTGCTGCTGCGTTTTGCATGAACTGCAGAGGAAGCTATAGCCATATATCATTCATTTTCCCAAAATAAATCAGCCTCACAAAAAGGTAACCATATTTTACTGAACTCGGCTGAACCATGAACACCAATACATAAATAAACAATTGCTGCAATTTAATTTTTCTGAACCCATGAACACCAATACATATATTATGAATTTCAGGAGTTCGGCACCAATACATATCTACATGTTTCTACCTCGTCAATTGTACAGTTGCAGTTTTCTGTTTTCTTACACTAGGTTTAGATGCTCTTTAAAATTGAGTTGTAAGACTTATATCAAATCATCTTGATGCTTAACTTTACTAAAATTACTAATAATTCTTATGTTTACATATAGGCTAATGATGCTGAAAGCGAGCCTACTACTCCCTTTGATGCTAGGAGATCAACTGGTGATAGCAACGGATATCCGAGAACAAATATTTGAGACTTTTATGTAATTAGATAATATTGAAATATTGAAGTTGTTGTTTTATTTTACTTTTTTAAAGAAAAACAATAATAGTTACGTAGAACAATACATATGCAATTATATTTGGAATTATTGACATTGAGAATTTTTTATATATAGAGTTATATCTTATATTGAGGAATTGTGTTATAAAAGATTTAGTTTTTAAATTTTGATATTAAATAAATTTTTAATTTGAGAGTATGTAAATGAGATGAGATTAATGAATGATTGGAAATTAAAAATAAATAAATAATTACAGGGGTTGTGGAGGTTTGAAAATCTCACAAAATAGTTTATTTTTGTTAAATTAAAAAATCAATTTGTGGAGGTTTTAAACTGCTACAAAAATGATTTAAAATTGCCACAAAAGTCTAATATAAAACCTCCACTAAACACATACAAAACCCCCACTAAATAGATTGTGGAGGTTTTTAAAAACCCCCCACAAAAGACCTCGTGGCACCACAAATTTTGGGGGTTTTAGAAACCCCCCATAAACCATTTGGTGGGGGTTATAAACCTCTACAAATAAAAAAAAAAAACTACCACAAATAAACTAAAATCTTGTAGTGTTCTAATCGGCGCCGTCAATAATATCTAGTGTAACAATGAATTGTGCCATCAAATAGAAGAGAAAGTTTGATTCAGATTTGACTAAAGAAAAGCTGAATTTTGGATGAGGCTTGCTGAAGGGTTCGTGATCCCAGAAGTGGTTATTGAAAATTTGAAACATATTAATCAATAGAAAATTTCATTCAAAACAATAATTAATAACAAACATTAAAAATTAAATAAAAATTAAATTAATTAATTTAATATTATTTTGTTTATCTTTTGTCTGATTCTCTTTTGGTTCCACATTCTTTTTCATTTAAAAAATATTCTCAAAAGTTGACTGATGCGACTCTTAGTTCCTAACAAAATTCCTACAAATAACCTTCAAGTAAAAAAGTTGTTTTTACTACAATAGAATTGATTAAGAGACGTTTCACATATGCAATCTGCAAACTATAAACACCTTTGCTAATGACATGTGTCAACCTAATATTAGCTGGTCAAATTTTAGCCATGAAAGTCGCTGCCACTACAGTTGTGATCTCGTTATAATATATAAAAATATTATTTACATATTAAAATTAATATTATAAAATGTATAAATATATATAATTTATTTGTAATATATATTTTATATTAATAATTAATTTTAACATCATAAATATGTGAAGTGAAAATAATTAAAGAACCATGTAATGAACCCATGATGGATGACTTCCAAGTTACAAATGGCACAATCGATAGACACGTTTTTCCGTCGCTCTACTATTTGCCAAACCACCCCACCACCATATACTATACATATTGGCAAGAAAACAATAACAATAATAATTTTAATATATAAAGTAAAGTGGTATCCATCTCACCGAACCACCAACATTATTAAAGAGAGAGCAAGAAACTATATATCAAGTACTATGCATGGCAAACGTTATCCACCGCAGTATGTTCATTGGTCACTTTGGGAAAAAATATCAATCTGGGAGATCCTCCAACGTAGTCATCAAAAAACTAATTAGCACTTACCTCTACGTGTTCATGCAGTTCTTGCTTGCTTGTGGGGGTTGTGTGTGCATTCGTGTGTGTCATGTTCCACCTCAAGCATGTACCATGTTTTTGTACCGTTGCCTTGATGATGTGGAGAGTTCTGACACATTAAATTAAAGGAAAAAAGTATTATCTGTATAGATTTTTTTTTTTTTATATTTCATATTGATGATTCAAACCTCAGTTATTATTAAATGAAATATAAATATAGACTAGTAGGGTATATACATTGCATCAAAATAGATTTTTAGCCACGGTTTGAATTTAGAAAATTTTAGAAATTTTATATATAGCACATGTTTTGAATTTGAAACTTTTTTATTTTTTAACAAAAGATATTTATTAGTTGTTTTTTTAATTAAATTACTGCAATTTGAATCCAATAATTATTACTAACTCGTTAAAAAGCGTAACCTAAAAGCCTTCAAGTGATATATTTTGTCCTTTCTAAAAATTTAATTTAAAATATTAGTTAATGGATCAAAATAATAATTATCAACATATATATATAGACTGTCTTCATATTTATTTGGTATATAAAAATATTATGTATATAATAAAGATTAATTATTATGTATATAAATATATATCTTGTTTAATTATTTTTAACAGGTATCGCATGATTGTTTTGTCCATGGTTGTTGTATACATTGCAAAGCACTCAGAAACAAAAATGAGCACATAAAGTTACATTTCATTGCCGTTTTGTGACTGGTCAAACTTACATTTGTATTATTAGGAGGGAAAAAGCCAATATTTTTCCTTTGGGTGACTAGAAAAAAAAAAAAAGAAGCTAAATTTGGATTGTAAAGGCTATTATCTAAAGTTACAAAAATGGTATAGACAGATAGAAGATAAATAGGCACAGAAAAGCAGAAACACCACATGTTGGAATCTCTTTTTTTTTTTCCTTTTTTTTTGAGATAAAAATTAAAATAAAAAGCTTGATGTTGATGGAGTAGGACATGCATATATATTTTCTATATTTCATTCATCACTGGTTTCGTTCCTGTTATAAATTGGATATTTATTATTAATTTATTATATATTACTTACCCTACCTTAATAATCTAATTCTTTGTGATTAAAATTCAACAATTACATTACGTATACACATAAAAAAATTAATCACTAAATTAAGTATTTATATAAAATAGATATTAAAATATAAATTATATATTAAAAAATAACAAATATATAACAATAAATCTTTAGTGAGAATGAAACATTTTTGGATATTGAATCATTGAGAAACAGATTCTCAGGATCTATGCAATCCCACAATATAAATTTTCCAAGTGAAATTCTAAATAACTTGTCATGATAGGTATATATGTATGATGTATCTTCTGCATGTTATTTTAAGTAATGTCATTTTGCATAAATTTTTATAAAATCATATCTAAAATGGATAAGTGGTTAACTAACTTTTACTTTTACTTGACAAATGACAAGAAGCGTGATTAGTATATAATAACAGTCAAGGATAATAATAGCAATAGATCGAAGTGGCAAAACAACATTACTCAATGCAACCATATATAACTGAATGTCTGAATTACCTACCTAATAACTATAATAACAGAACCCATGCATTATGATAGCTGGAACTCTAGCCTTAGCTTCTGTAGTATATAAATTAAAGAATAAAGTGTTGTAAAAATATTAAAAATGTAATCTTAAGTTTTATAATAATTTTGAAGTGTTATTAAAATTATACAACTACTGTAATAAAAACCGACTATAAACAACATTAGTATATATATAAATACAACTATATTAGATATAAATTAAAATTATCTACCAAAATTAATTATCAATATAAAATATATATTAAATTATAAAATATATATTAAAAATAAATTAAATATATATATATTTATCTACAAATATAATAATTAATTTAATAACTAATTTTTAGTTTACATATAATATTTTTTTATATGCACATAATATTCTCTGTATATGTATACTTGCTACTCTCCTAAGTGATAGGTCTGTTCATAATGACTGCTAGAAACCATTTATGTCGGTCAAACCTCTCACCTTTGGATTCTTTTTGAAATAAATAAAAAAATATTATTTTTAAAAATATATTATTTTAATTTTAATTTTAATTTTAATTTTTGAAATGTATTTTTTGTTTAGAATAAATTCGCAGCACCTAGACAAACTTCTATAATTTTATAGAATTTGTAGAACATCACTTAAATTCTATTTAAAACCTCTATATACTCTCTTAATAAGTGTGGTAATTTAAGGATTTTTTTCTATTATAAATTAAAAAATATTATTTTTTTTAAAAAAATACGATTTATTTATGTGTATTTTTGTATATTTCTATATACTACTCTGGAGACGATAATAATAGTTGTTATTGACTATTGTAAAGATTAACAATTTGAATCAGCCAATTATTTATAAGAATTTGAAGTAAAGTTCGACGGGATGCGACGAACTTATTTGAAATAAATCCAAGTTATTTTGGTATTTAAAGTTCAAATAATCCGTTTTTAGAAATAATAATATTTTTAATTTATTTCAGAAAAAAAAATCCTCTCACCTTTATTTAATAATTAGACACTCACTTATAGAGCTAAAAACGAAACTGGAAGAAAAACAAAATAAAGAAAAAAAAGAGAGTGAAAAGTTAATGAAAATGATGGACGATGAAAAGCAGAAAGAAGGTGCTAACTGCTAAGGACGACTTGGGTGTTTAAATCTTTGAGATACAATACTATAGCTGCAATATTAATTTCGTCTAGTATATTATATATTTAGGAAATATTGTATAATAAACCTTTTTATAAATAAGTATATATTATTTTATTTTGTGTAATTATAAACTTATAACCCTTGATCACTGCGAAAAGTTTTAATAATTATTATACAACAGTGTTCTTTTAACTTCTTATGGGGAGTTATCCAGTCATTAGTGCTATAGCCTCGTCATATAAACACAATTCGGTTCGTAGCTATTATAACCTAAAAACATATAAAATAATAAAATATTTGGAATATTCTTCAATATACGTGGAACAATAGGGAAGTGGAACTAGACGTGTTACGCATGCTGCATGTCACGTGTCAAATGATGTGTATCCTGCCAGACATAAGAGAGGAGGGTGCTCCTCTTAAGAAGGAAATTCTTTTTCTAATTAGATGTAGTAACAGTTATCGTATTTAATACCGCATCTATTTTTATCATCATCTATTTTTGGTTTTGGTGTGGTTACCTTTGACTAATTCTAGGATAACTTTATCGACCGTAAGATAAATACTAATTTCTAGACAGGGCACATATATTTGATTGGATTCTATGTATTAGTCACGTTTATTATGAAACTTACATGGTCTTTAAAGACATAATGATAATGATTAGACTAAATTAAATGTTCGATTTAAACAAAAATATATTAATTCGAGAAAAGAGGGAGAACATTATATTACTATTATTAATAAATGGTACATTCACATGAATGATTACATGGCTGTGCTTGGTAGCTTGGTAACGCCATCACAACGCACAAGACACCAACTCTGAAACTGAAAGTGCGGTCTTACATATGAACTTATCTCGGCACAAATAATATGATATATGATACAATACACCTTGGAACAAAGCAAGCAACATGTTCCTTTTCCTTTTCAATTTTTTTTTTTTGGGGAACAAGGGGGGGGGGGGGTATGCTTTTTTGTGTGCATGATCTTACAAAGTGAAAGGTCTAGTGTCCATTAAGGTGCTTAAAGTTATAATGTTATATATATACACGGTATATATCAATCTTTTCTCTACAATCTCTATATATAATTCAAATCTCCAAAGTCATTCAATTAATGTTGATGAGCCAAATTCATGCAAGGGGTGGCATTTTGTAAGGTGTACGGGGAATCCACGATAATTATTTGTGCCTACTTTTTCAGTTACTGAAAAAGCCAAAACCAAACCAAAAATGAAATGATGAACAAGCATCAGAATCCATCATCATCGCTTCGGCTTGTGTTCTTGTTCTTGTTGCCCTCTTAGCTGTGCCTCGTTTAGAAAAATCTTGGAATTCGGATTGCAGGGTTGCTAGCTTCATTTTCAAATTTGTTGCATTATTTGGTGGATTTTTTTTGGGGGTCATTATGGCTGGTGGACAAAGACAAAAGAGGCTCAACAAGTCATGTATTCTCCTTATAGGTATGTACATTTAATTATTTAATTATTATAAATATCTCTCTAGTTTCTCATTTTCTAACTATTTATTGGAAATGATTGTTAACTTATTTTATAGATTGAGAACAGTGGTGTTTGTTATTAGTGAAGCTTGAATGATGTTTTTGTTTATTATTTTTTTTTTTAATTTTTAAAAGCATCTTAACGATACGATTTCTCTAAAGAAGTGTCTGGGAATTTTGATTTTGAAGGAATGAAAAAAGGATTCCTTTTTACTCTTGAAACTCGTCCTTTCTAATTTTTCACAGAAATGTTCACTTATTAAAAAAATATTACTATTAGAATATATAGTTGTCATTGTTATTTAAGAAGCATCTCTGTTTTAATGATTAATTGGTGTTGGGTATTGCAGCAATTGCAGGCATAGAGAGGTTTGCATATAAAGGGGTGGCATCAAATTTGGTTACATACCTAACTGATGTAGTGAAGCTAAGGAACTCATCTGCTGCGAAAATGGTTAATAGTTGGTGTGGCTTCACTTCCATAATGCCCTTGTTGGTGGCACCCATTGCTGATGCTTATTGGCACAAATATTCCACAATTATGGCCTCCTCTTTCCTCTATCTTATGGTGAGTCACCCTCCACAACTTCAATATCAACTACCTTTATATATGAATAAACCTTTAATTATGGTAGAACTCAAGTCCAGTTGTCTTGTTTTCATGTGAAATTAATAGTTGAGGACTATTAGATAACAATTTAGTCAAACATATAGAACATCGTGTTGACTCACACTTTGTTTATTATTAAATGAGATGTGAATCAAATTTAAGTGAAATCTATGTCCCATTTAATGATAGATAAAATACGAGTCAAGCAGCATATTCTTAACAGAGGACAATTTTTTTGGAGTTTAGATATGACATACTAATATAATATAGCAGCCATATTTGTAATAATATATTATTCTTATAAGTTCTATTATGGATTGTGTTGTAGGTTTGTTAGAGTCTGAGTCATAAATAATCTTCCTATTTGGGCATACATGAAATAATGCTCTCTATAAAAGTTTCAGATGGTATAAGAAAGTGTATCATGTTTTGCTACCTTTCAAAGTCAGATATAAAATCAACCAGAGTATCAACATAAATTTTTTTGGCAAAGAAGAACACTGACACTTTAATAATCCTGAATAACATGAAAAATTTTACTTGTAATCTAAGCAGGAAACGAATTTTCCATAACCCCTCATTTTTCAATACTTATATTAAATTTTTCAGGCATAGATCACCTATGTAAGCTAGCTGTTAATGTTGTTGTGTTTATTATTATTATATTGGCTATGTAATATAATTATAAATCTGCTAATTTTCGGTTATATGAAGCTACTTAAATATACTTATTATTGTTTTCCATAACTAATATGTCTGGGATTTCATATTCTTATGTATATAACCACAAAATAAATAAATAAATAAAATAAAAACATAAGCATGTGTTATAGAACTGAAGTTATTGTCTTGTCCTGTTTAAGCAGTAAAACAACATGATAACATGATAGGATTGAAAAGATTAACTTTAGATTAGGGAGAGAGAAAAAGAAAAGATATATCTTTTTTCCTCTTTAATTATTCAATGTAGCACTCAAGCACCACAATCTAAAAGGTGATCATTATTGAAAAAAAGACCCATCATTAAAATGACCTAAAGTTAAGAATTGTAAAGTTATAGCAACATGGTTCTCATGTCTTTACAATATAATACAATCATGTCTTATACAACATGATTCACCAAAAACAACAGTAAGACCATACTTTAATTTATTACATTCTTCTTATGCTTATGATTTTGTCTGTTGAACCACACCCTTCTTGTTTTGGTGAAAGAGCTTTCACATTAATAAGCACATGTACATTTCCCTATCTTGAGGTAGCACTTTGTGGCTGCTTTAATTACTTAGTTTGAACCAGTATATAACGGCGCATTTCGTTGACATAGATTGTTTTGGAATCTGAAGTAACATGCATGTCCTCGGAAATAGAAAGTACTAGAGTTTTTTATGTTGCTAAATGTGTACTAGTGTCTTTTCCTTTAATATTATTTTATTCAAAAGCTCTATACGAAGGGCCAATTTGGTAGTTAATTTTTGGGATACACGTAGTATGGTTGTAACTTATTTTGTTCATAACCCAGTGAGAATTGAACTACAAAGATATAAAGTTTTGAACTATATAGATATAGATGTCAAACATAGAGTTTTTACATAAAGTTGCAGAGTGGAATTCAATATTTGCTTAATCATGAATCAACAACTAAATTTGTGTTTTCTTATTAGGGACTTACAGCATTAACATCAACAGCACTAGCAAGGTCATGGCACCACAGAAACAGAACAATGTCTTCTTCCTTCCTCTCTCTGTCTCTCTATTTGATTTCATTAGGCCAAGGCGGGTACAACCCGTCGCTGCAAGCCTTCGGAGCGGACCAACTGGACGAAGATGAAGAATTGCCTAGTAGCAAAGATGACAAAAGTTCCAAGAAGAAAACATTGTTCTTCCAATGGTGGTATTTTGGTGTTTGTAGTGGAAGCCTAATGGGTGTGACAGTTATGTCCTACATTCAAGACACATTTGGTTGGGTGATCGGGTTCGCAATCCCTGCAATTTCAATGGCTATGTCCATTTTGATTTTCTCATGTGGAAACCCTATATATACATATAAACATGATGATTGTGATGATGAACATCAAGCTAAGAAGCCATTTAGGGACATGTTTCAAGCTATGAAAGAATCTGCATTAAAATGCTTCCATTGTGGAATTACCTTACCCAATGAAAAGTCTGAGGTTTTAGAACTGGAGTAAGTTCCACTTTCACATAATTAAGTTTTATTAGCATGATTAATGTTAATTTTACTCTATTGTCACGCTTTGGCACATTCTTATATTCTAAGATAAAAGAAATTAGAGAGAGTACATTACAAGTTAGAGAAATGTTTTTTGAACATCCAACTCCTTATGTACTATAAGAATACCCACTTTAATTTATCACTCTAGGATTTTGCAGTAATTTCCACCTTTTTTTTCTTTATTTAAAAATGAGTAATGCTAGAGAACCAATACTATAGTAGCCAATTTCAGTCAACACTATAACAAGTTGTCAAACAAGTCTAGTATGAAAACCTGCTAAAAATGAGTTTTTGATGAGTTTAATTTCAGATGTTTTTTTAATTGAGTTTCAGATGTTCTCATTTTTTAGAATTTTAGGAGTTTTTTTTTTCTTATGCTGAATGTTGGCTGCAATGATAGTTGTGCAATGTTGGCTGTAATGTTAGTTCCCAAAATGTTCTCATAATTTTTTTCTTTTACACCATTAGATTGAGTTGGGAGATAATGATATCCATTTTTCATGTACAAATTAAACAAATGAAATGAATGAAATACCAATATTATTATGAAACATCATATTCTGACAAAAGACACTATTCATTTCATAAATCAACTAAAAGAAGGGAAAATTATCATTATGATACTCGTGTTAATGTTAGTACTTACATGAGAACATTGTATTTACATGTTTCAGGCTTCAAGAGAAACCCCTTTGTGAAGAAAGCATGGAAAGCCTCAAGAATCTGAAAAAAGATTCTAAAACTAGGAAGCAGCTACTATCACATGGCAAGGTTGTTCTTAGGCTCTTACCAATTTGGACAATGCTTCTAATGTTTGCAGTGATCTTCCAACAACCAGCAACATTCTTCACAAAGCAAGGCATGACAATGAAGAGAAACATTGGACCAAATTTCAAGATCCCACCAGCAACACTCCAAAGTGCAATAACACTCTCCATAATCCTCTTGATGCCACTCTATGACCGAATCTTCATACCGATCACCCAGATCATCACGCGCCAGAACAAAGGCATAAACGTGATGCAACGGATGGGAATCGGTATGGTTCTCTCCATCATAGCAATGGTTCTCGCGGCGCTAGTCGAAATGAAACGGCTAGAAATCGGACGACGGATGAGAATCTCATCATCCGGGTCAAGAGAAGAGGAAACAACAGTACCATTAAGCATATTCTGGTTGCTTCCACAGTACATTCTTCTTGGAATCTCAGACATTTTCACTGTGGTTGGAATGCAAGAGTTCTTCTACAGTGAGGTTCCTACAACAATGAGGACAATGGGGATTGCACTCTACACAAGTGTGTTTGGTGTTGGTAGCTTTGTGAGTGCACTTTTGATTACACTTGTTGAGGTTTTCACAAGTTCAAGAGGGATACCAAGTTGGTTCTCTGATGACATGAACAATGAAGCAAGATTGGACAATTATTATTGGCTCTTGGCATGTTTGAGCTTTGTGAGTTTAGTGTTGTATTCATTATTGTGTAAATATTATCATAGTAGTAGTAGTTGTAGTGATTCTGATTGTGAAAATTGACATCTATTTACTCTTTTTTTTTTATATCCGTTTTGGCATGTAAACTACTTTAACTGATGTTGAATAATAGTTTATGGTGTATTTTGATTATTAAATATTGGAGAATTATTCTACAATGCACAAAGAATGTAATGGTGCAAACTGCAAAGTGCAAAATGCACATTGGGATCTAATGATAAAGATTATAGGTCCATTGTTTCAACCTATATATACTTTAAAATTTTTTGTCCTCAGACATGTTTTTCACTTCAGTTTGTTTTCCGTTTTACATTGTAGACAAGGAAATGAATAAGAATGAGAGTAAAAAAAAATTAAGAGTAAGAATTTAATTTAGGGAAATTCTATGGTACTGACTATGGTATATTATGCTGTCTTTATGTGTCTTTTAGAAAGAGTGACGCGTGGTGTTTCGGTCAATCAGTCTTGTCCTTATGAGAGTAATTAGAAGGTTATTTAACTTTATTGTTTGTGTTGGTGTTTTTTATTTTTTGGTTATAGCAAGGTCTAACCAGCCTATTAGAGAAAATCCAGAAACCTAGCCCCACCCGACCCGAATAAAAAACGCTCCACTAACCCAATCAAAGCGACTACACTCCAGTAACCCACTCAAACACATCTCATCATCTCCTGCTGCGCGTCTGAAGGTTGTGGTAGGCTTAGAGAAGGGGGGTTGAATCTATGCCTTCCTTTTTAAGTTGCTGTTATGACCCTTTTTAAACAAAATTACTATTCTGATTCTGTTTGAACTCAGCAGGGGAAATTTATGAGACAATTTATTTTTGTCTCATGAACATCAGTAAACAGAACGTAGCAGAGAAGAAAAAGCTAACACCAGCATGTATCCTGGTTCGGTTGCCTTGTGCTATGCAACCTACATCCAGTCTCCTCCACAACAGTGGAAGAATTTTTACTATAGTTAACAGTATTACATACACCAATTTCACAGGATTGACCCAATCCTTTCACACTCAAGTTCTAACCTAACTTGACATTGGCTATGCTAATACCTAATTATTCCTCTTAGTGCTAACCCAACTAAGAAAGGGATACCTTACAGGTACAAGATACAAGACACTTAACCAACCTAAAGAAATCAGAAAATAACTCTAGGCTTTTCTCTCAAGTGTTTCTCTCAGCCTTTTTCCACTCATGGCTTTTTCTTCAGCTTTCTCACAATGCCTTTTCTCACAAGAAATTACAGAAAGATAAACTTAGAAAAGTACATTACAATCAGTAAAACATGAAGGAGAATGATTTTATCAACAGCCTCTGTGCTATGCGAAAAACCAGATTGGCAAGCCTCTAATTCAGTTCTTCATACTGGCGGAATGCACCTTTGATTAGGTTACACTGTCCAGTTAGTTGAACTTCTTCAAAGAGCTCTCTCAGAACAAAACCTCTATTCACTGGTTTTCTCTCCTTACTTTCTGAATGAGTAGCAAGCTTCTTTTATCTCCTTGCATATTGCTGGGTTCTTCTTCCAAAGTTAACACCTTGAGCCTTGAGCTTCACCAACCCACAGATTCACTTTTTCTCCTTAATCCCCAGAGTAGAAACTTTGCTTCTGACTTCCTCATCTTGACCGAAAGTCATAAATCAGCAACCATAGAAATCTTCCCATGGTCAACTTGATCTTAGCCCTTGAAAACCAACTTGGTCCCCAAGTCATGTTTAAGACCGTGGATACACAGCAGAGAAGAACAGAAACCATCTTTTCTTTGTATCCCATTTCGGATAGAGCAGAGAGTTGGGAAGAAGAGAAGAAGATCTGATGCATGCAAGAGGAAATGGATTACCTTTAACCTAAGCTTGATTTGGTTTGGATTTTCTGATTTGACTTCTGTGTTTCAAGCTTAATCCTTCTCTCTCTTTCTTCTTTGGTGATTTGCTTAGGGAAGAAGCTCTTTCTCTCTTTCTCTTTCTTACTTTTCTGAAGCTCTGATTTGACTATGACAAAAGAGAGGGAAACGTTGCTTTGATTGGATCAAGATGGAGGGAATTGAAATTAAGCTGGGTTTGGTTCGGGTATTCATTTGAGCAACCCATCTGACTTCTTTCTTTTCTTTTCCTTGGGCTTCTATTTTGTTTTCAGCCCACCATTCTTTTCTGTTTGCTTTTCATTCCATTTGGGCTAAGGAATTGGATTTGGCCTGCAACAATAAATAATTAGTAATATGCAAATATTAATCAACACTAATTATTTATTTTGCCCAAAAATAATGTTTGTTATCACTAATTAATTTAGTTAATTTCTTAACTCAACAATCTCCCCCTTGATGAAAAACATGATTTAAGCAATAATCAAAAGGAACTAAGTTTGAGTAAGGTTTGGAAACTCCCTTTGATTTTTGTCATTTGCTTTTATGTTGCTCCTTCTTTCCTTTTCAAGATTAGCTCCCCCTGGATTTATGCTTTCCTCTTTGTTCCTATTTTATATTACACTTAAAGAGAGCACAATAAAGAGCTATACACATTTATCTTAGCTAAGGGATATCAAATAAGCAACATCACATAATCAGCCCAACATCTAGCTAATATCAGCAGCAAAAGGATTCAGCATGTGAAATCAAGTTTTAATGCAGCAATTGGATAAAAAATCCCAGAAGACATACTAGTAGCTGCAACAAATGCAACAAATTCCAAAAAAACTCTAGGACACATTTACCATCCTATTGCTATTACTCCCCCTTTTGTCATCAAGGGTGGACAACAAACACGAACAACAAAAAAACAAAGTCTTGAATCCTGCAGAAAGGAGTTAGTTCACAGTCCAAAGTACTAACTAAACTATCAAAAGTGCAGCAGTATTTAGAGTTATTACAGTCATCCAAAATGAAACAGTTCAAAAGTAGCTAAAGAAACATAATTCATGAGATAAAAAGAGAGCAGCAGCAGTTTTCATGAGACAATTTCTAGGCATCAGAACCATTAGCTTCCTCCTCAACATCAGTGGCAGGGTCTTCATCTTCTTGAAGGTTATCGATGAAGGACATGAACACAGCCACTCTATCCCTTGATTTCTTTAGGAAGTTCTCATGCTTGCTAGCCAGCTTCCTTTGCTCTTTGCTCATAGCAATCAAGTGATTTGATTGAGAAACAAACTCCTGAACAATATCTTTGACCACATTTAGCAAGGCAGATTTCTTCCCAGTAGAGATGGATGTACCCTTAGTGGAAGGAGCAGGAGAATCCTCAGGGACAAAGTCATCATCTTCATCATCTAGGACAACTCTTTCAGATCTAGTGGGTCCTTTTTGCTGTTTCACTGAACCACCCCCTTTTAGGTATGAATGTCTATTTTGATATTCCTCATTGGTCAAGTCAACACCAAAATACTCAAATATGCAAGTTAGAAACATGCCATAAGGAAGTGCTTTGTCCTTTTCACTCCTAACAGTATCAAACATATATCTAACCATCAAGTATGCAAATGAAATTTCAGTTTTGGTGAGAAGGGCATATAAAACAAGAGTATCAGTGTAGGAAACCCTTTGATATGAGCTGCTTTGAGGCAGAATAATGTGGTTGACCATTCGGTGCAACTGAGCATGCTCATATCCTAGGGCTTTGTGAGTGGATGTAATACCATCAATTAAAGAAACATGTTCACAAATGTGAGCCAATGCATCATGATAAGAAATTCCAACACCTTCATCCCACTTAACCGAAGTGTAAGCACAAGGCCCAACATCAGTATACTTCAAAGCATCACTGATAGTTTCATTATTTAAAACTATGTCTCGGCCCTTTACATATGAGTGAGCAGTGCCTTCATGATAAGTCATGTTTGCATAAAATTCTTTGACCAACAAGGGATAAACCGGCTTTTTGATGTAAAAAAGATGATTCCAGTCCAGAAAAATCAAGTTATCAACAAATGGAAAATCTTTTCTTTTCAAAGATGGCAGATCAGCGAGAAAAGAGGGACACATGGTACGATACTTTATAACCCCATCATAAAAATCATTATTCATGGCAGATTTGAATCTATAGGGATTATAGTTCGAGTGAGAGGTCAAAAAATGGGCTTTGTGATCAAAAGGTCCAATGTCTGGTTCTTTAACATTTTTGAGAGGGACTCGAGTATTACCTCGTTGAGAGTGCACAGGAACAGACTTTGGCTTAGGTTTTGTTGTCTCAAGAACAGGTTCTTCAACAGCAGGACGCTTACCCTTGGATAAGCCAGGTTTTGAGGAGCTTGGTTTGGATGGCGTTGCCTTAGGTGGTGGTGTCGGTTTGGCAGGGGCAGGGTACCTTGGTGTGGTCTTGGTTCGCGCCATGGGAGCAGTGCGAGGAGGAGAGGTAGGAGGAGATGGTGAAGGTGTGAAGGTTCTGTCTTGGGAGCGAGTGGAAGGCTTGGATGGAAGTTTATACACCTTTTCACGAGGAGGTTTGTGTGCTATGGTTTTCTTCCTCATTTGGTGGTTTTTGATTTAAGAAGAAAAAGAGTAATGAGGGTAGTGGTGAAAACCGAAGGGATAGAGAGGGAGTTATGGAGGGAAGAGAGGGAGTGTTAGTAACCGTACCCAAAAGAAGATTTCCAAAACCATGCAACTGCATCACCATTTGAAAAGACTTGAAAAGACATGACCTCATAAAAGAAAGATTTGATTTGATTTTCAAAACAAGGAAATTTAATTTTAAATATTCGAAATCCTTAAAAAATTAAACTGAAAAATATTTTTGGACAAAAATTAAAATAAAACCTTTTTAAAAAAATTAAACACACAGGCCAACAAAAATTTTTAACCAAAAATTGTAACATTTATATTTGGGCCCAGAGATGGTTGGACTTAAGGAAACACATTTGGACCATTCATGATCTGAATTTTGAAGTTGGCCCAGATTGAGTTTCACTTGAAACAAGCCCAGAACACGCTGATTTGAAGGAAACGTTTATCACCTGCCCAGAATTGTCTCATACCTGTTTATGAGACAGAAACGCTCCAGCAAATACATCAGCAATTTTTAAATAAGGAATCATAACTCAAAATTCCTAGACAAGTCCTAAGCATGCAGAATCTATCCTCAGCTAATGGTTTTGTAAAAATATCTGCTAATTGCTCCTCTGATTTAACAAATTGAATGCAAATATCCCCCTTTTGGACATACTCTCTTATTGAGTGAAATTTCACTTCAATATATTTAGTCCTAGAGTGCAAAACTATATTTTTAGAAATATTAATGGAACTCATATTATCACACATCAAGGGAATATTTTCAACATTTAATTTGTAATCGACAAGCTGTGTTTTTAACCATAAAAGCTGAGAACAACAAGAAGAAGCAGCTATATACTCAGCCTCTGCAGTAGATAGGGCCACTGTTGGTTGCTTTTTACTTGACCAAACGTTTAAGGACTTTCCAAGGAAGCAACATAAACCTGAAGTGCTCCTTCTATCAACTCTATCGCCAGCAAAATCTGCATCACAATAACCAACTGCAGAAAAATCATCAATCTTTGGATACCAAAGACCAAAATTGGATGTGCCATGAACATATCTAATAATCCTCTTAACTGCAGAAAGATGTGACTCTTTTGGTTTGGATTGAAATCTAGAACACAATCCAACACTTTGCACAATATCGGGTCTAGAGAAAGTTAAGTACATAAGAGAACCAATCATTCCTCTATACCTAGTCTCATCAACATCTTTCTCAGTTTCTCCCTTATCTAATTTTGAATTAAGATGCATGGGAGTTCCCATGGATTTGGCATTTTCCATACCAAATTTCTTAACTAATTTCTTGGCATTCTTCTCTTGATGAATGAAAATACCTTTTTTCAGTTTGTTTAATTTGCAGCCCAAGGAAAAAATTAAGTTCACCCATCATACTCATGTCAAATTCACTTGTCATGAGCTTTTCAAATTCAGAACAAAGGGATTCATTGGCTGATCCAAAAATAATGGCATCAACATATATTTGGACTAGAATAAAAGAATCATTAGAATTCTTGGTAAATAGAGTTGTGTCAGTGGTGCCTCTTTGAAAACCATTTTTCAAAAGAAAAGAGCTAAGTCTCTCATACCAAGCTCTAGGAGCTTGTCTTAAACCATAGAGAGCTTTAGATAATTTGAAAACATGATTAGAATGCTCTTTATTTTCAAAACCAGGAGGCTGCTCCACATACACTTCTCTATCTATCACACCATTCAAAAATGCACATTTCACATCCATTTGATATAATTTAAAACCACAAAATGTAGCATAAGCTAAGAGAAGTCTTATGGCTTCCATTCGGACAACAGGGGCAAAGGATTCATCAAAGTCTATTCTTTCTTCTTAGTCATATCCTTGTGCCACTAGCCTTGCCTTGTTTCTTGCAATGCTACCATCTTCTCCCAACTTATTCCGAAATATCCACTTGGTGCCGGTCACTTTCTTTCCACTTGGCCTAGGAACCAAAGTCCATACTTGGTTCTTTTCAAACTCAAGAAGCTCATCCTCCATAGCTTTAACCCAAGAGGGGTCACTAAGCGCTTTCTTGATGTTTTGAGGCTCTATTTGTGAAAGAAGGGCAATGTTTGATCCTTCATTTGCCTTTCTAGTGGAAGACCTTGTTTGCACTCCATGAGAGACGTCCCCAATGACAAATTCCTCAGGATAATTCTTCAAGAATCTCCATTCATGAGATCTGGTGGATTTGGAGACAGATTCAGATACCAATGGATTCTGGGTGCTGCTGGCTTCAGGATTTCCTTCAGATTCATGAGACAAAATGGAATTGTCTCTTGAATTTTCAACAGTTGCAGTTTCTGGTTCAGTTTGACCAGAATTTCCTTTTTCATTATTTTGAGTGGCTTCATCTTCCTTTTGAGCTTGATTTCCTGCATCACAATCTTCCAAAATACTTTGCACCAAATTAGTATCACAAAATGTAACATGTATGGACTCCTCAATAATCCTAGCATCTTGATGATAAACCCTATATGCTTTACTAGTTGTGGAATATCCTACAAACAAACACTCATACGCCTTTGGATCAAACTTACCCAAATTCTCTTTGTTATTTAAAATAAAACATTTGCATCCAAAGATGTGTAAGTAATCTAAGTTTGGTGGGTAGCCTTTCCAAAGTTCATAAGGGGTTTTCTTCAAAAATTTTCTTATGATTGTTCTATTCAAAATGTGGCAAGCCGTGTTAACTGCTTCAGCCCAAAGGAATTTTGGAACATTACTCTCACAAAGCATAGTTCTTGTCATCTCTTGTATGCTTCTATTTCTTCTTTCCATAACACCATTTTGTTGTGGTGTTCTTGGACAAGAGAAGTTGTGAGATATTCTAAATTTCTCACAAAATGATTCAAATAAATTATTTTCAAATTCAATTCCATGATCACTCCTTATAGAAGAGATTTTCAAATCCTTTTCATTTTGAATTTTCTTGCAAAAAGGTTCAAAGGCCGAAAAGGCTTCATTTTTGTGTGCAAGAAATAAAACCCAACCAAACCTAGTATAGTCATCCACAATTACTAAACCATAATGTTTACCACCTAGGCTTTGAGTTCTTGTTGGACCAAATAAATCAATGTGTAGCAACTCAAGTGGTCTTTTAGTAGAGATGTCTTCCTTTGGTTTAAAAGAACTTTTTGTTTGTTTTCCCATTTGGCAAGCATCACAAGTGATGTCTTTGTCAAACTTTATCAAAGGAAGACCCCTTACTAATTCTTTCTTTACAAGTTTGTTTATTTGAAACATACTTGCATGGCCCAATCTCTTGTGCCATAACCACTTTTCAGATTCTTTAGAGTGAAGACAAGCTACATTTTGATCTTTTAGTTCATCAAGAGTAAGTCCATACATATTATTAAAACGCTTGGCAACAAACATCACTTCATTTGTCTTTTCATTAACAACACAGCATTCAAGCCTTTTGAAAATAACTAAATATCCTAAATCACATAGCTGACTTATACTCAAAAGATTGTGCTTCAAACCACATACCAAAAGTACATCATCAATGAAAGTAGATTGCTCATTACCTACTTTTCCAACAGCAATGATTTTACTTTTACCATCATCTCCAAAAGTCACAAAACCTTCATCATACTTATTTAGTTTGATGAAGTAAGTTGACCTTCCAGTCATGTGCCTTGAACATCCACTATCCATGTACCACATGTCCTTTTTGTTCTTGGATGCTAGACAAATCTGCATGAAGAGTTTCAAGTAGCCTTAGGTATCCAAATTGATTTGGATCCTTTGAAGTTAATCCATCTTGGTTGCCCAAGTGCAATGAAATCACAAATAACATTGTAAACTTTATTTCCAACAACTCTTTTTTCAATGAAACATTGTACATATGAGTGACCAAATTTCTTGCAATTTACACAATGGTTTTCCAATGTATGTCGCTAAAATTGAGGTGAGTTATATTGCTTGAAATGATTAAAGTGTTGAAATTTTCTGGTTTTTGGAGGAGATGCATTTCTTTTGACAAACTGATTTTTATTAAAGTTGTTCCTCTTTGCAAAAGTATTTTCACCAAAATTTCTTTGAACATTTTTACCTTTCGAATATGAGATTTTGTTGTAAAATGGTGATTTCTTGAAAACAGCCTCATTTTTCGAAATGTAACCCAAACCTGGCCGGTTTGAACTCGGATCAGTTCTTGGTGAAGGCTCAGTTTCACTTGTGTATACTTCATCAAATTTTTCTTCAAAAGTTGAGACATATCCAATGCCCGATTTGTTTGGTATGGATTTGGTATTTGATGAAGAAGCCACAAATTTTATAGAGGAAGTGTTGGAAATTGCATCTTCCTTGGCTATGTAGCCTAAACCAGATTTTTCAAACAATGGTCTTTGACTTGCAAGTAATTTGTCCAAGTTACTAGAACCTTGAGCAAATTTTGCTAAGTCACCATTCAGCCTTTTGATCATATCATTTAATCTTTCATTTTCAGCAATTAACTCATGAGAAGGATCCACAATGTGCTTTCCTTTTAATTTTTCAAGTTCAGATTTTAGAAATCTGTTTTCTTCAATGATGTCTAAAGCACATTCAGTTTCCTTTACTTTTTCTTTTAAAAAATCATTTTCAACTCTTAACACATCTCTTTCAGATCTGCATTCATTGTACTTGTCAAGCAGTTTTGAGGTGTTTAAAGTGAGATCATCAATAATAGCATGTAAGTCCTCAATGGTCAAATCATAATAATTTACCTCATCAAGATTGTTGTTTCCAGCCATGAAGCAGTCTTTGTCATCTCCTTCAGATTCTTCTTCTTCATTTGAGTCATTCTCAAGATCCTCCCAAGCTGCCATGAGTACTCTCTTCCTTTTCTTCTTTCCTTTGTCCTCCTTTTTGAGCTTTGGACAGTTTAGCTTGAAGTGTCCAGCCTCCTTGCAATGATGGCACGTCACTTTGCTCAAGTCGATCTTGTGCTCCTTTGAACTTGAACCCTTGTATTTGCCCTTGTTTTTCATCATCCTTCTAAATCTCCTAGCAAAAAACAAAAGCTCGTCATCTGAAATACCATCACTAGACTCACTCTCTTTCGGTTCTATTTGTGACTTGAGGGCTATTCCCTTTTTCTTTGAGTCTGTGCTTGTGTGCGTGGCTTCATAGGTAAGGAGTTTTCCTCTCAACTCATCATAGGTTATGGGACTTATGTTGTTACTCTCGATTAGGACAGTGGCAGTGTTTTCCCATTCTTTTGTGAGGCTTCTAAGGAGTTTTCTCACCAAGATTTGTTCTGCATAGTTTGTACCCATAGCATCAAGGTTATTGATTATGATTGAGAATCTCTCAAACGCTTCATCAATGCTTTCTCCATCCTTCATGCTAAACATCTCGTACTCTTTTCGCAGCATATCAATCCTCGTTTCTTTGACTTGTTTAGTGCCTTCGTGTGTAACCTGGAGTTTTTTCCAGATTTCTTTGGCTGTCTTGCATCTAGACACCTTCCGGTACTCTTCAAAGATGATATCACAGTGAAGAAGGTTGATTGCTTTAGCATTCAGCTCTATCTTCTTCTTATCATCTTCATTCCATTCAGCTTATTCTTTTGGAGTCACCACTCAATCAGCACTTGTTTTTGTTGGAATCTTGGGACCGCTCACAAAAATCTTCCATATGTTGTAGTCAATGGATTGGATGAAAATCCTTATCCTTTCTTTCCAGTAGGAGTAGTTCTTCCCGTTGAAGAAAGGTGGCCGGTTGTTTGACTGGCCTTCAGTGAGGGTGTAGGCAACTGTGGTTGTGCCCAAGTTATTCGCCAATGGATCTTTGCTCCAAGCGGTTAAGCTTGATTCTTGAGACCTTAGCTCCTGATACCAATTGAAGGTTGTGGTAGGCTTAGAGAAGGGGGAGTTGAATCTATGCCTTCCTTTTTAAGTTGCTGTTATGACCCTTTTTAAATAAAATTACTATTCTGATTCTGTTTGAACTCAGCAGCGGAAATTTATGAGACAATTTATTTTTGTCTCATGAATTTCAGTAAACAGAACGTAGCAGAGAAGAAAAAGCTAACACCAGCATGTATCCTGGTTCGGTTGCCTTGTGCTATGCAACCTACATCCAGTCTCCTCTACAACAGTAGAAGAATTTTCACTATAGTTAATAGTATTACATACACCAATTTCACATGATTGACTCAATCCTTTCACACTCAAGTTCTAACCTAACTTGACATTGGCTATGCTAATACCTAACTATTCCTCTTAGTGCTAACCCAACTAAGAAAGGGATACCTTACAGGTACAAGATACAAGACACTTAACCAACCTAAAGAAATCAGAAAATAACTCTAGGCTTTTCTCTCAAGTGTTTCTCTCAGCCTTTTTCCACTCATAGCTTTTTCTTAAGCTTTCTCACAATGCCTTTTCTCACAAGAAATTACAGAAAGATAAACTTAGAAAAGTACATTACAATCAGTAAAACATGAAGGAGATTTATTTTATCAACAGCCTCTGTGCTATGCGAAAAACCAGATTGGCAAGCCTCTAATTCAGTTCTTCATACTGGCGGAATGCACCTTTGATTAGGTTACACTGTCCAGTTAGTTGAACTTCTTCAAAGAGCTCTCTCAGAACAAAACATCTATTCACTGGTTTTCTCTCCTTACTTTCTGAATGAGTAGCAAGCTTCTTTTATCTCCTTGCATATTGCTGGGTTCTTCTTCTAAGGTTAACACCTTGAGCCTTGAGCTTCACCAACCCACAGATTCACTTTTTCTCCTTAATCCCCAGAGTAGAAACTTTGCTTCTGACTTCCTCATCTTGACCGAAAGCCATAAATCAGCAACCATAGAAATCTTTCCATGGTCAACTTGATCTTAGCCCTTGAAAACCAACTTGGTCCCCAAGTCATGTTTAAGACCGTGGATACACAGCAGAGAAGAACAGAAACCATCTTTTCTTTGTATCCTATTTCGGATAGAGCAGAGAGTTGGAAAGAAGAGAAGAAGATCTGATGCATGCAAGAGGAAATGGATTACCTTTAACCTAAGCTTGATTTGGTTTGGATTTTCTGATTTGACTTCTGTGTTTCAAGCTTAATCCTTCTCTCTCTTTCTTCTTTGGTGATTTGCTTAGGGAAGAAGCTCTCTCTCTTTCTCTTTCTTACTTTTCTGAAGCTCTGATTTGACTATGACAAAAGAGAAGGGAACGTTGCTTTGATTGGAGCAAGATGGAGGGAATTGAAATTAAGCTGGGTTTGGTTCGGGTATTCATTTGAGCAACCCCTCTGACTTCTTTCTTTTCTTTTCCTTGGGCTTCTATTTTGTTTTTAGCCCACCATTCTTTTCTGTTTGCTTTCATTCCATTTAGGCTACGGAATTGGATTTGGCTTGCAACAATAAATAATTAGTAATATGCAAATATTAATCAATACTAATTATTTATTTTGCCCAAAAATAATGTTTGTCATCACTAATTAATTTAGTTAATTTCTTAACTCAACAGCGTCTCCTCCATTGATGAAGGTTTTCATCATGCCCACTTGCCCAGCCTACGAGACGCTGCTCGCCACCCTTTTCCGTGGCTGTCATTGCTGCGGCGCTAATCACGGGTTGAGAGACTCCTCCATCGCTCCCGAAAATTTCTCCCAAACATATCAATTCATGCTTGAAACGGATGCTGAGAACGATTGTTCGTGGTTACGAAGAAGTCCCAAACGTGGCTTGCAGTTTCAAGGTGAACCGAACCTCCTTGGTTGGTTGGTGTTGAAACCTGGCTATATCCCTCATCCATCCGCCCTCCAGTTCTAAAACCCGGCGTCATCTCGTTCCGTCGTCACTGTGGATGACCCTCAGTCTCACTTATGTTTTTCTGTTGTCTCCTTTCTCGTGCTTGATAAACCCATATTTTATGATGTAATTTGTGCTTAGTTTGAGTGATTTATTCAATCCTTCACCCACTTATTCATGTTAATTGCATGGTTTTACTTTCCCTTCCCTATTATGTGATGTATGTGAAAAACATGTTTTCTATGCTTTTAAATTAATTATTTTAATTACCTTTATTTCCATTCGATGCCGTGATTAGTGTGTTGAGTAGTTTCAGATCTTCTAAGGCAGGAATGACTCAAAGGATGGAAAAGAAACATACAAAAATGGAAGGAAAGCACAAAATAGAGTCCTTGAAGAAACTGGTATCCACGCGATCGCATGGACGACGCGATCGCGTGCCAAGCACGAATCAGCAGCGACGCGACCGCATGACTGGCGCGACCGCGCGCCTTAAGCAGAATGCATATGATGCGGCCGCATGACTGACGCGACCGCGTGGCAAGAAAAGCTCCGAATGACGCGACCGCGTAACCCATGCGGACGCGTGACAGAGGCCACGCACCAGAAATTGCAGAAGACGCTCCCAGCGAATTCTGAGGCCCTTTTTGGCCCAAATCCAAGCCCAGAAGGCATAGACCAGAGGTTATGAAGTGAGGGAATGCATCCATTCAGAGAGAGCTCGCCAATTTCCACTTCTCATGTTTTAGATCTAGTTTTGAGAGAGGTTCTCTCCTCTCTCTCTCTTAGGATTAGGATTTAGGACTTCTCTTAGTTTTAGGAGTAACTCTCAATCCTAGGTTCTTTATTTTTATTTATTCTTCCAATCTAGTTTATGAACTCTTCATGTTAGATTACAATTTCACTTATTAATGTTATTTGAGGTATTTCAATTCATGATTAGTTTCTTTAATTTATGTTATTGTTGCTTTACATCTGAAGGCATTCTTATTTCAGCAAATTTACTTTTTCCTCTTTTGGTTTTGGTTAAGAAAGTAGTAACTCAGGAGTTATCTTATCTCAACATAATTGATAACTGTTATTTTTGCTAATTGAATTGAACTTCAATAATCCCAACCTTTTCTTAGGAAATAAATAGGATTCGAAGATCAAGCTAATTAGTCCCTTGACTTTCCTTTGCTTTAGTAAAGGTTGACTAAGTGGAATTAAGATTCGATTTTCATTGTTGTTGATAAGAATAACTAAGCCTGGACTTCCAATTTCTCATACCTTGCCAAAAGTTTGCTTTACAGTATTTGTTTATTTATTTTAATTGCTATTTAAATCAATTGTCATATTTGTCCCTCATTCTTAAAACCCCCAATTCTACAATCTCCATGACCAATAATAAGAACATACTTCGCTGCAGTTCCTTGAGAAGACGACCCGAGGTTTGAATACTTCGGTTATCAATTTTTAAGGGGTTTGTTACTTGTGACAACCAAAACGTTTGCACGAAAGGGATTTCTGTTGGTTTAGAGACTATATCTACAACGCGACTGTTTTTATGACATTCTTTACTGGCAAAAATCCCTAACGTCAAAATGGCGCCGTTGCCGGAGAACTGCTAACGTGTGCCTTATTATTGGTTATTGTAAATATTTTTCTTTTTCTTGTTTATTTATTTTTGTTTTTCCTTTTTAATTTTATTTGCTACTATGAACTCTCACCCCTCTCGCTTTGAGTTTGGTTCTAACTTTGTTGAAGGAAATAGAAGTTGTAGCAGGAATATGCATCAAGGCAAACCAATCAAGGATGGATGGAGCCAAGAGGATCTAATCAACCCTTTAGGCAACAACACCCTCCAAGATATCATGGACAACGACCATTCTACAATACATACCCAGCTGATAGATATGGTGGACAACCTTGTAACTACCAACAAGCCCCACCCCGTGACCATAGACCAACCTCTCAACATAACCTCGAACCGCCCCACTCACAAGCTTCTCTTCACCATTCGCCACCGTATGATCCTTTCCTACCCCAGTTCTAACCCAATCACTCCCAAGCACCACCACTTCCCTATGTCTCATGTCCAAATCCATCACCTCGAGAATCAGAGGTTCGCCTCAAGGCAACAGTAAATAAACTTCAAGCAACTATTCGACAACTGGAGCAAGTAGTAATTCAATTAGTTTCTAGACGTGCGAACATTAAAGGACCAACCACAGCCCTATGTGGACAATCTAATGAAGAGCGTAGCATGAAGGAGATATTAGAAACTCCAGTGGACAAGACAGAGCAGGAATTCGTACTCGAACAAGTAGAAGAAGCTGTCATTGTACAAGAAGAAGAGTTGGTTGAAGATCTAGGAGACGCTGAACCTCCATGGGAATCCAGAGCTGAAGAGAAATCCGTCAAGGACATTACAGTTAATGCTAAGGAGGATAGCGCACAATCCCCAAGGCAAATCATTTATGAAGAATCAGACAGAATAGTCCAAGAAGCAAATTCTCTTGATAATGATAGTCACAAGTCAAGTTTTCTTAGTGATGAACTTGCATCTACAAGTGAATTCTCTGAGATCGAAGAGCCTTCCCCAAATGAATACGAGGATGATGCAGAGGTAGATTTCTCTCAACCTCCAATCTATGACTCAAGTGATGAGGAAGACATAGAAGACTTTGACCAAGGTGATGATGCGTTTGAAGACCCTTGCAAGGAAGTGGAGGAATTCACAGAAGATTACCAGGGAGCAGAACTTACAGAACCACCAGAAACACCTTCCCCAAGGCCATTACCACCCAATACAAGCTTCAAGTGGGTACAATCCTTAACCTTTAACTTTACTTATTCACTTGAATATGGTTTACTTGAAACAGATGGCCAGCTTAGAGCTCTATGCGGCTTTAAGAGTAAGAGGGAAATGGCTCGTGCTCAGAGCTGGTGTACAAGGTTCAATAAGGTTCCACGCTTCAACTTGAAGTGCACAGATTGGTATCAAGCTCAATTGAATGGATCTCGGAAAACGTTTCGTCACTATGGTGAGAATTTACTTTCTAAACCGCCCGAATGGAAAAATATAAATCGAAACGAAGGCGGATTTAGATCCAAGGATTGGGATCCTGGAATCTATTCTGACATTCGTCACTCCAGGAGCCTAAAAATTTGTTTGAAGCTGCTCCGGAGCTTTACATGCCTAGTTTGGGACCCCGGAGGCTATTGGCATTCCAAGCACTCGTGGAGATTTCTGGATGAATTTAAACACAAGCCACCATAACAGGAAGCCCTTCCAATGTCCAACTTAAGGACTTTAACTAAAAGTGCTAGGTGGGAGACAACCCACCATGGTATGATCGTTTCTCTTTAATTTTTATTTAGTTTTATTTGTTTTCAAGTTTTATTTTGTTTTATTATATTGAACCTAGAATTTTGCATCTCACTCATATTAATCATTGCATTCTGCATTTTTCATGCATATAAAAAAAAAGGGTGCGCGACGCAACCGCATGCCCCATACGATCGTGTCAAATGGCAAACTACACTTCCCACGCGACCGCGTCATCCACGCGGCCGCGTGACCTGGAGATCAGCGTAAACATCCAACGTCCAGAAAGTTAGGCTGGAATCGTGCGGCTGTTGTGCGTCTAGCACAAAATGGCCCACGCGATAGCATGCCCCATGCGATCGCGTCACATGCACACAACCAATCCCATGCGACCGCGTGAGCGACGCGATCGCGTCGCATGGATTGCACAATTCCCAATAGAAGACAGAGAGTTACGCTGGAACGACGTTGGATTCATGCGTTTAGCACAATTTCCAGCGACGCGATCGCATGCCCCATGCGATCGCGTCATCCCTTCTTTTACCCCTCCGTGCGACTGCGCGCCCCACGCGATCGCGTCAACCCCATTCTCACCCCAACCACGCGACCGCGTGCCCCACGCGGCCGCGTGGATTCAAAAATATAACCCCCTCAGTCACGCGAAATCCTACATTCGTGCAGCCCCCCCTCAACTTCCTCTTCTCCCTCTCTTCTTTCCCAACCCTCAACCACCACCACCCAGCCACCACCGCGCCACCACCCAGACGCCGCCGCCACCTACCCCCTCCCTTCTTCCCCCTTCTTTCTTTCTCTTTCTTCTTTCTCCCTCCTCCTCCGCCACTGCTCCCCTCCGCGCCACCACCCACCGTCGCCAACCGTCCCAACCACGCAGCCTCCCACCACCACCCACAACCCCCAACCCTCTCCCCTACTTCCCCCATTACCCTTCCCAAAGCCTCTACCCCCTAACAGCAGCAACCGCCGTGCCCACCGCCGCCAGCCGCCGCGCCAGACGTCACCGCCACCACCCCAGCCACCTCTGTACCCCAACCTCCTTCTTTCGCCTTCCAGGTTCCGCAACACGCAATCCCTTTTATTCGTTCGTAGTTTATTCTTATTTTTCCGTTTTTGTTCATGTTAGGATAGTTAGATATGCATGTTGTAGTGGATTTTAGGTTGTTAGGTAGCCTAGGATGTGGTTAGTGGATTTAGGTCTGTTTATTTGCACTGTTCTTGTTTCTATTTTATCAAAGTTGCAAATCTGTTGCTGCTGTGATCTTGTTCATATGCTGTACTTTCCTGCATTTGCTGCTCTTTACATTGAACTTTCATGTTTATATTCTGTATATGTCATTGCAAGCTTTAATTTGGATTCATATGAATTGCTTGTTTGCTGTTTATTTTCTGGAAAAGTCCTATTTTAGCCGGAATGCTGCCCAAATTTCTATGAAATATTTCTGTTTATGTCTTGGTTTTGGCATTTTCAACTGTGCTTTCCTATAATTTCACCAAACCAATTCATGAATGCTTAGGCATGCATTCTTATTTTCTTTGATCTCCTGGTTCCTAAACTGTAATTTTGATGTTTGATTCCTATTTTTGCTTTCTTTATCTCTATTTGAATCATCATCAAATTGTTTTACTTGTTTAAATATGAGTTACCTATAGCTTCTACCTGTGATTACTTGTTACTTGGTCTATTTTCATTATGCCTCTTACTTTAACCCATTTTTCACTAACTCACTAATTTTAACTCTAACCAACCTAACCTTTTCAAAATTTCTTTTCTTACTTTTCTTTCACTTTCTTTTAACATTCTAACCCAGGCATGATGTTAATTTTTTCTATTTAACTTGCATTCAATTACATTTTGGATTGTGATTTCTTCTTTTCAGACTTTTCACTCATATACAATCCTAAATGCACATTCTACTTAACTCATATTCATTATCCTATTGCTCCTTCGCCACTTTGTGTTTTCTTTGACTATTTGCCTATTTGCTTTCCTATTTTTATTATATCCTGGTTTTCTATTTTTCAGGATGTCAGATTCCCAGAGAAGGGGCAAAGGCAAGGCCACTACTGGCAAAAGGAAACGAGGCGAAGCCTTCGTGTCTATCATCGACCTTATGCATGACGCCTCCTTGCGGGAGAAAGCCTTTACCCCGCAGGAGAAGGCCGACCAGCAACTTCCCGCCACTAACCCAGTAAAGTTTGCAAACCGATACTGTGAGCTGAAGTATCCAGTGTTTGCAAACTCCAGGAACCTATACCTGGAGTGGACTTTGAAGATCCCAGAAGAACTCCAGCAATACACCTCTGATCAGATCAAACAACGAGGCTGGTTCTTTCTAGAGAGACCTCTGACTGAGGTTAATGCATCTTGGGTTAGGGAATTCTACTGCAACTACTTCAAAACTTCCCTAGATGCAGTAAACCTTAGAGGGAAGCAGATATTGGTTTCTGAGGAGGCAATAGAAGAGGTTCTGAAACTTCTGCCTAAGACTGATCAGACAGATGGCTATCAGAAAGCTGAGGAGGATATGCGCTTTATGAAGTTTGACTGGGATGCAGTCAAGGCCCGGATTGCCCTTGACCCGTCAGTTCCTTGGATCATGGGTCAAAACACCACCATGCCGAAAGGGATCAAGTGGATTTACCTGAACGATGAGGCTCGGCTATGGCATCAGATATTCAGCAACTACATTATGCCGAGTACTCATGAGACTGAGATACCAGCCGCTATGATCACCCTCCTATGGTGTGTGATGGAGGGCAAGGACCTGTACCTGCCACGCTTTATCCGACACTACATGGCCATGGTCCACGTCCGCGGCACTCTCCCCTTTCCCTATCTGATTACACAGCTGGGCCGTCGAGCTGACGTGCCATGGGAGGATGCTGATGAGAGGCCACCTGCTGCAGAGTGCAAGAAGCTTATCCCACACAGCAGGAACTTCCTGGCCTTGGGCTACAGACCTCCATTCCTGACTGCCACTGCTGATGATACAGCTACACCATCTGCCGGTCCTTCTTCCTCCACTGCTGTACCATCCACCCCTGCCACCACCACTGCACCTCCACCTGCCACAGAGCCTGTCTATCATCTGGTGCACCGCTTGTTTCGACGACTTGACCAGATGGAGCGTCGCTACCTGAAGCTGATGATACAATCCGGCGACATCCCCTCCGAGCCTGACACACCTTCTGAGGCATCTGAGGAGGAGGCGGATGCGCTCAAGGCAGAGACCCATCCCCAGGGAGAGGCAGAGCAGGCCGACACCCAGCAGGCAGCACCCCAGCAGATCCAGGCAGCAGATCCTGAGATCCCCATTCAGACAGTCCCTCCTCTCCAGCAGCCAGACATTCAGCCAGCCACCACAGAGACACCAGCTACCATCCCTTCCAGTGATGACACCCCTTCACACCCTGCGTGAGTGAGCATCAGGGACGATGCTTCATTTTAAGTGTGGGGAGGTCGCCATCTCTGGCGTATTATCTTGGTGAACCACTACAGACTCTTTTTCTTTTATTTTGGATATTTTTCTGTATTTTTCTCTTTATTTTTATTTTTATTTTCTGAGTACTTATACATTGCTACTTTCATGTATTTTTACTCTATTTCTGCATTTTGTATTTTTAGGTCATATTTTAGCCACTTAGTTTATTTTGCAATTCTAACTTATTAGTGGATTAATTAGTATAGTTTACCCTTTTTATCATAAGATAGCTTAGTTTAAATTGAAAATATAAAAAGGAAGTAAGCTAGGAACTTGAACATAACAGATTTAAATCCATAAACCTTGTATATATAGCATTACATCATGTAGTTAAGTTAACAACACTTCATCAAGGAGAAACACTCAAACTTTAAAGCCATTCAATATAAGTTTTACATTGAGAATAATGAGAATTTTTAACTAAACCTGCATGACTTACATAAGTGATAAATGATTTTTGAGCTAGAGAACACATAGCCTGTGAGTTTTGAGCTTAATTGTATGGTTATATTTAAACCATAATTTTTATTCCTGTGTGTTCCACCCCTCTTTTATATTCTGATGTTCTTTACTTTGCTTTAATCTATATGTCCAATTATAGAATAAAGAATATAGAATATAGATACATACCAAAAGAATGATTGAGGTCATTATTTGATTTTAGCTCACTTATCCCAAAAATAACCTACCTTTCACATCACCCTTTAGCCCCCTTGAGCCTTTAAACCCCTTTTATTCTATTTAGCCACACTACTAGCCTTAAGCAGAAAAACAAAATAAAATCCCAAGTTGAATCCTTGGTTAGCTTAAGATAGAAAATTATGAATAGTTTAAATGTGGGAAACCTATTGGGAACATAGATGATAAAAACAAAAGGTAGAAGAGTTGAAAAGAATAAAATAACTCAAACTAAGAAATTTTTGGGAAGCATGCTCATGAGAAATCAAAGTAATTAAATTACCATGTGCATTAAAAAAAAAGTTATTCTTCAGTATTTAATAAAGGGGATACAAAAGAATTCCCCAAATGTAAAATAAAAGCAATGCACACGGGATAAAAAAAATTTTGAAACATGAGCATGTAACATCCAAAAGTGGGAAAATATGGGAAAATAGGTAAAGAAGTTTTGTTTTACTAAGTATGTATGTTAGGTGAGATCTTAGTCTAATTAAGGATTCACTTATTAGCTCACTTAGCCTTATACATATATCCTTACCTTTACCTTGGCCCCATTACAACCTTAATTAAAGACCTCATGATTTTTGGTATGACTGTATTCTATAATTGTTGATTGGTTAGATGAAGAACAAAGTTATAAAAAGGAGGAATAAAAAAGAGGAATAGAGTGATTAACCCAATAAACACTGAGTGACTAGAGAGTAAACACAAATTCAGTGAGGGTTCAATAGCTCATTAACATTTATCTCTGTTTGAATTATCTAATTGTCTTGCAAGTTCATAAAATGCTTTTTCTCCCATCTCAACTGTAAAAGTGCTTATTGATTATCTAAGGCTTGGCTATATATATATATGACTTCTTGAGGATGTGAATTAATTCAACTACCTGTAAGCTTTATATATGAGTGAATAAAGTAGAATTGCATGATGCATCATTCATTTAGGTAGTTGCATTTAGATTAGATTGCATTGCATGACATTCCATCACTTTAACCTTACTTATTACCTTGGAATTAGCATGAGGGCATGCTATTGTTTAAGTGTGGGGAGGTTGATAAACCCATATTTTATGATGTAATTTGTGCTTTGTTTGAGTGATTTATTCAATCCTTCACCCACTTATTCATGTTAATTGCATGGTTTTACTTTCCCTTCCCTATTATGTGATGTATGTGAAAAACATGTTTCCTATGCTTTTAAATTAATTATTTTAATTACCTTTATTTCCATTCGATGCCGTGATTAGTGTGTTGAGTAGTTTCAGATCTTCTAAGGCAGGAATGACTCAAAGGATGGAAAGGGAACATACAAAAATGGAAGGAAAGCACAAAACGGAGTCCTTGAAGAAACTGGTATCCACGCGATCGCATGGACGACGCGATCGCGTGCCAAGCGCAAATCAGCAGCGATGCGGCCGCATGACTGGCGCGACTGCGCGCCTTAAGCAGAACGCATATGACGCGGCCGCATGACTGACGCGACCGCGTGGCAAGAAAAGCTCTGAATGACGCGACCGCGTGACCCACGCGGATGCGTGACAGAGGCCACGCACCAGAAATTGCAGAAGATGCTCCCAGCGAATTCTGAGGCCCTTTTTGGCCCAAATCCAAGCCCAGAAGGCATAGACCAGAGGTTATGAAGTGAGGGAATGCATCCATTCAGAGAGAGCTCGCCAATTTCCACTTCTCATGTTTTAGATCTAGTTTTGAGAGAGGTTCTCTCCTCTCTCTCTCTTAGGATTAGGATTTAGGACTTCTCTTAGTTTTAGGAGTAACTCTCAATCCCAGGTTCTTTATTTTTATTTATTCTTCCAATCTAGTTTATGAACTCTTCATGTTAGATTACAATTTCACTTATTAATGTTATTTGAGGTATTTCAATTCATGATTAGTTTCTTTAGTTTATGTTATTGTTGCTTTACATCTGAAGGCATTCTTATTCCAGCAAATTTACTTTTTCCTCTTTTGGTTTTGGTTAAGAAAGCAGTAACTCAGGAGTTATCTTATCTCAACATAATTGATAACTGTTATCTTTGCTAATTGAATTGAACTTCAATAATCCCAACCTTTTCTTAGGAAATAAATAGGATTCGAAGATCAAGCTAATTAGTCCCTTGACTTTCCTTTGCTTTAGTAAAGGTTGACTAAGTGGAATTAAGATTCGACTTTCATTGTTGTTGATAAGAATAACTAAGCCTGGACTTCCAATTTCTCATACCTTGCCAAAAGTTTGCTTTACAGTATTTGTTTATTTATTTTAATTGCTATTTAAATCAATTGTCATATTTGTCCCTCATTCTTAAAACCCCCAATTCTACAATCTCCATGACCAATAATAAGAACATACTTCCCTGCAGTTCCTTGAGAAGACGACCCGAGGTTTGAATACTTCGGTTATCAATTTATAAGGGGTTTGTTACTTGTGACAACCAAAACGTTTGCACGAAAGGGATTTCTGTTGGTTTAGAGACTATATCTACAACGCGACTGTTTTTATGACATTCTTTACTGGCAAAAATCCCTAACATCAGTGCTTCATTTTCCCGTTCACCATCGTCGTCCTCTGGGAGGTCAACGTTGCCGTCAGTGGCGTGGGTCACCGTTTTCCTCTGCTCTGCCTCTGCATATCGCCATCTTCTGCTCTGTCGTCGCAGTACTCGGGCTGGACGTCTACAGTTGTTCCTCCTCTAAAATTAAAGATTTAAACTTTTCAATTTTAAAAAGTTTAAAATTATAAAAATATATATAATAATTTTTTTTGCTCAAGGGAAGAAGATCAAAACTTTGACTACTATTGAAGGATTCGAGACTTCGAGGTAAAAGAGGCTCTAAAGCAGATGAAAAATGGCAAGGCAGTAGGACCTGATAATATCCCGATTGAGGTTTGGAATGGTTTTGGAGAAAAAGGCATCAACTGGTTAACCAAGCTTTTTAATGAGATTTTAAGGTCAAAGAAGATGCCTGATGAGTGGAGAAAGAGAACCTTGGTACCTATCTACAAGAATAAGGGGGATATACAAAGTTGCAGAAACTATAGAGGGATTAAGCTTATGAGTCATACTATGAAGCTATGGAAAAGGGTGATAGAACGGAGGTTGAGAAAAGAGACACAAGTAACAGAGAACTAATTTGGATTTATGCCAGGCAGATCTACCACTGAAGCGATATACCTATTAAGAAGGATGATGGAGAGGTATCGTAGTAATAAAAGGGATCTACGTATGGTGTTTATTGATTTCGAAAAAGCGTATGATAGGGTACCAAGGGAGGTCTTATGGAAGGTTTTAGAAAAGATGAGAGTAAGGATCGCATATATTCGGGCAATTAAAGACATGTATGATGAGGCCACAACTAGTGTGAAGACTCAAGGTGGTGTGACAGAGGAATTTTCTATTGGTATAGGATTACACCAGGGATCATCCTTAAGTCCATACCTTTTCACATTAGTCTTAGAAGTACTCACAGAGCACATCCAAGAGCCTGTGCCATGGTGCATGCTTTTTGCTGATGATATCGTCCTTATAGGAGAGTCAAGGGAAGACCTAAATAAGAAGTTGGAGTTATGGAGAGAAGCTCTAGAAGTGTATGGTTTGCGCATAAGCTGTAGCAAGACAGAATATATGGAATGTACGTTCAGTCTGAGAAGGGAAAACCCCAATATAGAGGTGAAGATTGGAGAAAACATTTTACGAAAAGTTAAAAGTTTTAAGTATCTTGGGTGCATCATACAGGATAATGGAGAGATTGAACAGGATGTAAATCATAAGATCCAAGCAGGTTGGTCAAAATGGCGGAGTGCATCTGGTTTTATATGCGACAAAAAAGTGCCTTTAAAACTTAAAGGTAAATTCTATCGCACCGCTATAAGACCGGGTATGCTTTATGGTACGGAGTGTTGGGCGGCTAAAGGGGAGCACGAACATAAGTTGAGTGTGGCAAAGATGAAGATGTTGAGATGGATGAGCGGTCATACGCGATTGGATAAAATAAGGAATGAAGATATAAGGGAGAGAGTTGGAGTAGCACCCATTGTGGAAAAGATGGTTGAATCGCGTCTCAGGTGGTTTGGACATGTGAGAAGAAGACCGATAGAACATCCAGTCAGGAGGGTGGATGAGATGGAAGATGGATAAAGGGCGAAAGGCAGAGGAAGACCTAAAAAGACCATCCATGAGGTGGTCAAACGAGATCTACATGTAAACGGTCTCTCTGTAGACATGATACATGACAGAGCACAATGACATCGTTTGATTCATGTAGCCGACCCCACTTAATGGGACAAGGCTTTGTTGTTGTTGTTATTAAAAATAGAAAAATTCAAACCCACGACCTTTTAGATGAATATTGAAAGGCTATATCATTTGAGTTATAACTCATTATTAAAATATATAATACGATTAAAATTTTTAAATTAAATTTATAACATAAATTATACATATAATATATTTTAAATTTTAAAATGTTAAATTTTAAAATTAAATAAAATTATGTAAATAATATAATTTAAAATTAAAATTTTCTAAATTTCACTTTCATAAAGTAACAGTTCTGGTTTTAGATCCCATAATTATAATTTTTTTTGGATATTGTACGGTTTTAAAATTTGAATGGATCTTTTCAAATATTGGTCACTAAAGTCTAATCTAAACCCAGTGCAACAATAGTTAAATAGCCACTTAATTACTCTCCTTATTCAAAATGGAAAAGTGGAAAACTCCTTAATCAAAACGAAAATGAGAAGGTGAATTTTAATAAGTGCCCATTCAGATGAGGCGTCTAACGCGCCTCTGTGACTCTGACACAAAGTTATAGCAAAAAGAAACGGTTATATGGGTTTTTTATTGCTTTTTGATTTGACCTCAGTTGCTAATTTTAATTTGAAAGGTGACCACATGACTAAGATTTATTACGAAAACAGGTTTTAAAATTTATAATTCTTGACTAGTGGATTTTATGCTCTACCGGCCCAGTAAAAAGAGAAAAAAGAAAGAAAAAAATAAAAAAGCCCTAAGCCAATTATAAAACAAAAAAAGCCTATGCCCCTTTACTTCTCTCCCCCTTAGTTCTAGCCTTTGTGTCCTGTATCAAGTTTGGCAGACAAGAACGTTGCTTCAAACACCGTAGAGAGTAGTTGGAACCTCCCCCTCCTTGCCGGTGTTCAACTTGTCTAGCTACGAGAACCGTCGCGTCTGATCGGTGGACATCCGCACTGCTCTAGCGTTCTCGAAACGCGTCTGTTCCACCGTCGGTCACCGTGTGTCTTGCGAGCTTTCCCTCTGTTTGAGCGTCGGTGCCGACGCGTGTTCGAGCAACCGTTCAGCCCTCTATTCAACCATCTTCATTGAGTTTTAAAGCTGATAGGTATTGCTATTGCCTTCTATTTTGGAGCCAGATTTGGGTTTGATAAAGCTCATAGGTATGTCTCACTCTAAAGCGTAAATATTTTCTTAAGTTAACTTGGAACTATGTTTTGGGACTTGAGATGGTTGGAACTTGGAAGTAAGATAACATTTGGGTCTTGCTTGTCTGGTTAATGGCATTGTTGCAACTTTGTTTATGTTTGCCATTCATTCATCCATGAAGTTATGAATTACCTTGTAATGCAGGAAACGCCTTTTCAATATGATTAATGAAGTGCCCACAATATTTGAAGTTGTTACTGGTGCAGCCAAGAAACAAGTGAAGGAGAAGTCTTCAGTTTTGAACCATAGTGGCAGCAAATCAAAGTCCAACTCTAAAGCAGTAAATATTTTACTCCTTGCACTTACACATGGAAATCATGTATTTTTTGTCTGTGCTTGTTTCTTTGAGCATGAGAAACTCATCTAGGTTTTTTCTATCTGTTGATACAGGATCCCTTTAAAATTGAGTAGTCCATTGTAACACCCTACCATACAGAGTCTTATGCTTAAGTCATAATTCAGAGATGGCAAGGTATTACGACCTCTAAAACAAAAATTTAGTACGTATAGTAGTATGAATAATTGATTATAACTAGGAGCCTTTGTAGAAAAAGGGGGTAAACAAAAACCGTAATCTCGAACGCGCAACACTCCGATCGATAACGTAACGAGCAAAGGATAAGCTAACGCAAGATCATATGTATACAAAAGAGTGTCAAAAACAGGAATATCAAGACTCAAAATCCGGCCGCGAAGATAACCGGCCTGAGCATAGCAATATATACATATGTTAAAATAAGGAAACCCCAAAGGAAACCCAAAGGGACACAAATACAGAAACCTATTCTCCAAAACCCCCTATAAGAGGAGTCATCAAAATTTGTATTATTTAATGGAGATAAAAGTATCTAAACAAGATATATAAACCAAAACAGAGTCCCGAGAACAAAGGATCTTCGCTAATCCAGAAGTCTCCAGCATGCCTCAACGAGAAGCCTCGCGTCCTGCATCTGAAAACCACAAAATCCGCATGGGTGAGAACCAGAGGTCCCTAGCACGGTAATAGCTTCCACATATATAATACATAATAATAGAGGAAAGCCGAAGGCAATCCTAGAACTTCCTCCAGATAATATCAAAGCTTATAAACAAGCTAAACCGTAAGTGGCAACTGACTAAAGATTCTTCAGTCTAACTAATACTTCCCTTTCCAATTCCTTCAGACCTCCCAACCACCAGCAGGAGTATAATATAGCAAACACAGTTATATCAGACAAGAGATTTACAAATAGGAACAGATAAGGCATTTAGGCAATTAGCAAGTAATATGCAGTCAAATAGGCAATCTCAAACAATTCATGTAGTATGCTTATGATGCATGCCTGTCCCTAGTGGCTGATGATATCATCTGTCGGTTATAGAGCCAACCCGACAAGTCCTGGTAGCTAGCCATTGGACTGTCCCTCTGTCGTGCATCCCCAACTCGAGTTATACTCATCATAAACTTGATCATAATCATGATCCATATCCATCACCCTCACTGGTGAATATTTATCCATCACCATCACTGGTGAATATTTATGGGGGCGAGCTCATCCGGGCCTTTCACAGTGCCCGGCCACACTTACGACATAGGGTCAAAAGAGCTTCGAGTCTCAACCTGGAGCACGTGGTGGCTAGCCACTGCTACTACCCAAGGAAACCCTCATCTCCAATGGTGGAAGTGCAAACATTCACAATTCATTCAACAGCATATATGCATTTATACTTAGCCATAAACATGGCTCCGCCGCCACACGGCATAATCCAGCCATCCGGCTTACGGTTAAATCCATAACCAGCCAATTCATTAACAATTACGGCCATTCGGCCCATGGCATAACAAGCACTTCCACCGCCATCCTCCACATCTCACATAATCATCTTTGATCCTCATGGATCATTCATTTTTCCCTTGCTTCACTCGCAAGTTACCACATTCACTAGCCCTTTTCCTCATGCTAGGCATATCATAATGATTTAAGACATAAGTGGTGAGATCGGAGGCTTAGAAGTATGAAGTTTGGCTTTTAAAACTCAAAAATCAACTTTGGGATGAAAACAGGGCCACGCGTACGCGCACTCCACGCGCACGCGTGGATGATGCTTTCTCGAAGAACGGCGCATACGCGCCAAGTGCGCCTACGCGCGAGGGGTCATTCTGCTAAAAATTTTCTAAGTTAAAAGCTGCAGAATTCACAGATTCAACCCCCAATCTTCCGACGGTCATAACTCTCTCATTTTAAATCATTTTCACCCGTTCTTCGAACGGCATGGACATCCCGGATCCAATTTCATTTCTAAACAGATTTGGCACAAATCAAAGATCCGTAGTCCAAGTTATGTCCCGTCAAAGTATGCCTAAAAACCATATTTTCATTCAAAACCACAAAGTGCCATTTTCAAAACAAGCCACTTTCAACTCTTTTCAAAATCAATTAAAACATGCCAATTTCATCCCTTTTCTTTGAAATCAATCAAAGTGTACCAAATTCAACAACAAGCCATCCTCAACTCACGCATTGACATTTTACCAAAATTCTCAAAACTACCTCCAACCATTTTAACACTTCTCAATCAAAAGGCCAAAGGATAAACACAATATTATGTCATACATCCTTCTCATCCCAATTTCTAACAATATCAATTTCCAATCAACCATCTTTATACATAATCATCATACTCACCAACAATATGGCACCACCCATCAATTCAACCTCAATCATTCATCAAGCATATATCACAACATGCATTTTCTCACATATCACACAATCAAGGCATCAATATTCATAATCACACATATGATCACATCATATATCTCAACCATTCCACAACATCATCAATTCAATGCCTATCTTAGGGCCTCTAGCCTAAGTATTTCCTACCACATTACATATTAGATACGAGAAACCGAAACCATACCTTAGCCAATTTCCCAAGCCCAATCGGAGCACTTCCAAACCACTTGTCCACAAGCTCTCAAGGTATCAACACCTCCAAGAACAGATTTTATCATACAAAACCCTCTTCCAAGCTTTCCAAAATCACCAATCAAGCTCCAATATTCACATATACACAACCTAAGCCACAATCATCATACCCATACACAACATCTCAATGCCCAAACCTCATAGAACAACAAATTATACTAGGGTTGAGAATCTTACCACACCCAAGGTCCAAGGAGACAAGATTAACCTTCTCTTTCAAGAGAGTTGGGTCCTATAACATCAAAGAACCCAAAATCTCAACATTTTTGCTCATGAAACTCGAAATCAAGGGCTGGAATTTCGAACAGTAAAACGTGGCTTACCTCAAGATTAATTGTATGGATTTTGTAGAGCTCTCCGCTGTGAACGTGTGGCCACAAACGGAGCGGCAATCGGAGCTCTAGATCAAAAGTTATGGTGGTTTGAAGATCAAGTGAGAGATAGAACTTGAGAGAGTGTTCTTCCCTCCATGGCCTCTCTTTTTCAGCATGTATTAGTGTTGTGTGAGGAGAGAGAGTGCTGAAAACTAGGGTTTTGGTTTAGTTATGTTGAGCCAAGGGCCCACTTTGGGTCCGGTTGGACCGGTTTGGCCCGTTCGGTCCAATCTTGGTCCGATTTCCATAAAATTGGTACCGAAATTCTCGTCTCAATTTCCTCTATCATATTAAGCCATAAAAATATCATTTTTGGCTTTCTAGAATAAATTCTCATATATGGGTTAATTAGCCGTTAATTAACCGGGTCTTACATTCTACCCACCTAATTGGGAATTTTGCCCACAAAATTCAAATTCAAATTCAATTACCTGAGAATAAGTGCGGATAATCCGTTCGCATCTCCGACTCAAGTTCCCAAGTGTGTTCCTCAACACCGCCTCGACTCCAAGCCACTTTGACTAATGAAACCTCTTTTCCACGCAACCATTTGATACTAGTATCTTCAATTCTGACTGGAGCCACTGGAAGCGTCAAATCTTCTCTTAACTGAACCGATTCAGGTTCTAACACATGGCTAGCATCAGGAGTGTACTTCCGAAGCTGCGACACGTGAAATACGTCGTGCAGGTTCGAAAGATGAGGTGGTAGAGCCATTCGATACGCCACCGGCCCAATCCTCTCCAGGATCTGAAATGGACCAATGTATCGAGGATTCAACTTCTTTGCTTTAATCGCTCTACCTACTCCTGTGGTCGGAGTAACCTTAAGGAAAACATGATCTCCTGCCTCAAATTCCAAGGGTTTCCGCCTCTGATCGGCGTAACTCTTCTGGCGACTCTGCGCCGTAAGCATCCTATCTCGGATTTTCTTGACTTGTTCAGTGGTCTCAGCTATCGTTTCCGGCCCCAACAAGCCTTTCTCTCCAGCTTCATACCAACATAGCGGAGATTGACATTTCCTCCCATACAATGCTTCATACGGAGCCATTCCGATGCTCGCATGGTAACTATTATTGTATGCAAACTCCACTAACGGCATATACCGATCCCAACTCGCCGGTTGGTCCAAAACACAAGCTCTCAACATATCCTCTAGTGTTTGGATCGTCCTCTCGGATTGACCATCTGTTTGAGGATGGTAAGCTGTACTCAAGCTTAATCGGGTTCCAAAAGCTTTCTGAAATGCACCCCAGAACCTCGAAGTGAAACGAGGATCTCTATTAGAGATTATAGTAGCAGGTACACCATGGAGTCTCACAATCTCCTTTATGTATAACCGAGCTAGCTCCTCAAGGGTGTAAGTCATCCGAACGGGTAAAAAGTGAGCTGACTTCGTCAGTCGGTCCACGATCACCCAGATAGCATCAAAACCAGTCCTAGTCCTTGGCAATCCCGACACAAAGTCCATTGCAATACTTTCCCACTTCCATTGCGGAACCTCTAAGGGTTGCAACATCCCGGAAGGTCTTTGATGTTCAATCTTTACCTTTTGACAAGTTAAGCACTTTGAAACATATTCCGCCACATCATTCTTCATACCCGGCCACCAAAACATCGCCTTTAAATCATGGTACATCTTAGTACTCCCCGGGTGAATGGAGAATCCGCTTTTGTGTGCCTCCTTTAAGATATCTTGCCTCAAAGTGCCAACATCCGGCACAATGATCCTACCCTTGAATCTCCATAACCCATCTTTTTCTTCCGACACTCTCCACTGTTTTCCTTGCTCGATAGCCGGTAACACCTTCCATAACGCTTCATCATTTTCATGAGCCTTTAGGAGTTCGGACTTAAAGTCACTCGAGATTCCTAATCGGCTCAAACACAAGGTTCCAGATACTTCTCGAGCACCAATTTTTAGACTCTCGAATCCCTTGAGCAACTTCTCCTCTTGAAGCATCATCCAAGACGCATATAACGACTTCCGACTTAACGCATCCGCCACTATATTCGCCTTTCCAGGATGGTAATTTAACTCAAAGTCATAGTCTTTCAACAATTCCATCCACCTCCTTTGCCTCATATTAAGCTCTTTTTGATCAAAGAGGTATTTCAAGCTCTTGTGATCGGAGAAGACTTGGAACTTAACCCCATAGAGATAATGCCTCCACTCCTTCAAGGCAAACACAACCGCAGCGAGTTCCAAATCGTGCGTAGGATAACTAACTTTGTGAGGTCTCAACTGTCGTGAGGCATACGCCACCACATTATGATGCTGCATCAGCACGCACCCTAGGCCCTTTAACGATGCATCACAGTACACCTCAAAAGGCTCGTTCGGCTCAGGTAACACTAACACAGGTGCAGTGGTCAACTTTTTCTTCAATGTCTGAAAGCTCTCCTCGCACTCAGGAGTCCAAACAAACGGAGTGTCTTTGCGAGTTAACTTTGTCAACGGCAAAGCTAATTGCGAAAAGCCTTTGATGAACCTTCGGTAATAGCCAGCTAAACCCAGAAAACTCCTTATCTCAGTTACTGTGGTTGGTTGCTTCCAATCCATCACAGCTTCTACCTTGGTTGGATCTACGGCTATTCCCTTCTTACTCACCACGTGACCCAAAAACTTCACCTCACTCTTCCAGAACTCACACTTAGACAGTTTCGCATAGAGTTTCTTCTCCTTTAAAATCTGCAACACGGTCCGCAAGTGTTCCGCATGCTCTTCTTCAGTCTTGGAGTAAATTAGTATATCGTCAATGAAGACAACCACGAATTTATCCAGAAACGGACGGAACACTCTATTCATGTAATCCATGAATACTGCAGGAGCGTTCGTCAACCCAAAGGACATTACAGTGTACTCGTAATGACCATAACGAGTCTTGAAAGCGGTCTTAGGGATATCCTCACCCCTCACCCTTATCTGGTGATAACCGGATCGCAAATCGATCTTAAAGAAAACCCCAGCTCCTTGTAACTGATCCATGAGATCATCAATCCTCGGCAATGGGTACTTATTCTTTATGGTGACCTTGTTCAGCTGCCTGTAATCCACACAGAGTCGCATACTTCCATCTTTCTTCTTTACCAGTAACACTGGAGCACCCCACAGGGAAACACTTGGTCGGATAAAGTTCTTACCCAACAATTCCTCTAACTGAGACTTTAGCTCGGCCATCTCTAACGGTTACATCCTATAAGGAGTACTTGAGATTGGTCCCGCCCCAGGCACCAACTCAATAGCAAACTCGACCTCTCGGTTAGGTGGAAATTCCTCAATATCATCGGAAAACACTTCCGGAAACTCACACACTACCAGAATCTGATCCAACCTTTGATCATCACCCGAAACACCCACGGTTAACAACAAAATACCCTGACATTCGATTCCAGAACAGTTCACCATCATCAAATTCAAGTAATAATTATTTACCACGACCGGCCCTTCTGTATCCTCCGGCATAAAGTACACCGACTTGGTAGAACAATCAAGCAGGACATGGTTTTCGGATAACCAGTCCAATCCCAAGATAAGATCAAGACCGATCATCGGTAAGCAGATTAAATTATGGACAAAATCACGCTGCTTGAACCTAAACGAAACTTTCGGGCATCCTAGCCTAGTTACCATGGCTTCATGGGTAGCATTATACACTTTTAAGTCATAACCTAAGGTTACAATCTTCAATCCTAATTCATGGGCTTTCTCAAATGCAATAAATGAATGCGATGCTCCCGAATCAAATAAAGCATTTCAAGTTTGACCAGCCATTTCACAGTTACCTTGAATGAGTGTCTCAGATCCTTCTGCACCCACAGCTGAGGTGGTGAACACCCGACCAGTTTGCTGTGCTTTCCCAGCACCTTGCTTTTGCTTCTCCGGACAACTTGTGGCTTTATGCCCCGCCTTTCCACAATTGTAGCACAAACCCCATCCGGCCTTGCATGGTACTCCCGGATGGTGACTCCCACACCTAGTACAAGCTTGATCATTCTGAGGCTGCTTCCCAAACCTTTTTCCTTGGGAGTAGTTGTTGTTGGGCCTCCTAAAAGAACCTCCCCTCTTGAACGACGGGCCTCTAGGTGCAAAGCTCTTCCCTCGGTTCTGTGGAAATGACCCTTTGTGACTTCCTTTCTCAGCGGCTGCCCTCTTCACACACTCTTCAGCAACCCTACACTTGTTCACCAACTCAGAGAAAGTCCTAATCTCCATTGGTCCCACTGAACTGAAAATGTCGCTCCGGAGTCCTCCTTCGTACTTAACACACTTCCATTCCTCATATTCCACCGGAGTCCCTTGACACATACGAGAGAATCTGAACAGCTCCTCAAACTTGTCAGTATACTCAGATACGGACATAGTACCCTGCTTCAGCTGCAACAATTCAAGTTCCTTGGCCGTCCTAGCAGAAGTCGGAAAGTACTTCTTATAGAACTCCTCTTGGAAGATATCCCAGGTAATATAATCATCACCCTGCTGCAGGAGACGTCGGATACCTTGCCACCAATGCGATGCTTTGCCAGTGAGCAAATAGGTAGCAAACTCAACACGCTGTCCTTCAGGCACCACCTGCGCTTGCAGTGCTCGTTCCATGGCTTGAAACCATGTATCGGCCTCAGTCGGGCTAGTAGTTCCCTTGAACTTTGGGGAATTAACCTTCAAAAATTTCGCCAGTGTCATCGGGCCCTAAACTCCACCTCCGTCATTACCATGGTTGTTCATCTGTTGACCAAGAGCCTCAACAGTGGCTTGCATAGCAGCAACCATGTTCTCCAACGCAGTCATAAAGTTTACCGGGTCATTAGGGTTATTCACCGGCGCACGAGTATTCGTATGACCTCTCCCACGGCCTCTACCGCGTCCACGAGGTGCCATCTGGTTCCTATACACACCAAACAATCGATATTAAGTTGATCAGTCTCAATATTGGAAGTTTAGTGCTTCAAAGTCCCAAATGCATGCTCATGAACGTTTATGCTAACTATATCAAGTAGATATACTAACAGCACATAACACACATACAGAGAATGCACAGAAGCATAGTCAGTCCATTCCTCAGGCTCTACAGGAACGAACTGCTCTGATACCATAATGTAACACCCTACCATACAGAGTCTTATGCTTAAGTCATAATTCAGAGATGGCAAGGTATTACGACCTCTAAAACAAAAATTTAGTATGTATAGTAGTATGAATAATTGATTATAACTAGGAGCCTTTGTAGAAAAAGGGGGTAAACAAAAACCGTAATCTCGAACACGCAACACTCCGATCGATAACGTAACGAGCAAAGGATAAGCTAACGCAAGATCATATGTATACAAAAGAGTGTCAAAAACAGGAATATCAAGACTCAAAATCCGGCCGCGAAGATAACCGGCCTGAGCATAGCAATATATACATATGTTAAAATAAGGAAACCCCAAAGGAAACCCAAAGGGACACAAATACAGAAACCTATTCTCCAAAACCCCCTATAAGAGGAGTCATCAAAATTTGTATTATTTAATGGAGATAAAAGTATCTAAACAAGATATATAAACCAAAACAGAGTCCCGAGAACAAAGGATCTTCGCTAATCCAGAAGTCTCCAGCATGCCTCAACGAGAAGCCTCGCGTCCTGCATCTGAAAACCACAAAATCCGCATGGGTGAGAACCAGAGGTCCCTAGCACGGTAATAGCTTCCACATATATAATACATAATAATAGAGGAAAGCCGAAGGCAATCCTAGAACTTCCTCCAGATAATATCAAAGCTTATAAACAAGCTAAACCGTAAGTGGCAACTGACTAAAGATTCTTCAGTCTAACTAATACTTCCCTTTCCAATTCCTTCAGACCTCCCAACCACCAGCAGGAGTATAATATAGCAAACACAGTTATATCAGACAAGAGATTTACAAATAGGAACAGATAAGGCATTTAGGCAATTAGCAAGTAATATGCAGTCAAATAGGCAATCTCAAACAATTCATGTAGTATGCTTATGATGCATGCCTGTCCCTAGTGGCTGATGATATCATCTGTCGGTTATAGAGCCAACCCGACAAGTCCTGGTAGCTAGCCATTGGACTGTCCCTCTGTCGTGCATCCCCAACTCGAGTTATACTCATCATAAACTTGATCATAATCATGATCCATATCCATCACCCTCACTGGTGAATATTTATCCATCACCATCACTGGTGAATATTTATGGGGGCGAGCTCATCCGGGCCTTTCACAGTGCCCGGCCACACTTACGACATAGGGTCAAAAGAGCTTCGAGTCTCAACCTGGAGCACGTGGTGGCTAGCCACTGCTACTACCCAAGGAAACCCTCATCTCCAATGGTGGAAGTGCAAACATTCACAATTCATTCAACAGCATATATGCATTTATACTTAGCCATAAACATGGCTCCGCCGCCACACGGCATAATCCAGCCATCCGGCTTACGGTTAAATCCATAACCAGCCAATTCATTAACAATTACGGCCATTCGGCCCATGGCATAACAAGCACTTCCACCGCCATCCTCCACATCTCACATAATCATCTTTGATCCTCATGGATCATTCATTTTTCCCTTGCTTCACTCGCAAGTTACCACATTCACTAGCCCTTTTCCTCATGCTAGGCATATCATAATGATTTAAGACATAAGTGGTGAGATCGGAGGCTTAGAAGTATGAAGTTTGGCTTTTAAAACTCAAAAATCAACTTTGGGATGAAAACAGGGCCACGCGTACGCGCACTCCACGCGCACGCGTGGATGATGCTTTCTCGAAGAACGGCGCATACGCGCCAAGTGCGCCTACGCGCGAGGGGTCATTCTGCTAAAAATTTTCTAAGTTAAAAGCTGCAGAATTCACAGATTCAACCCCCAATCTTCCGACGGTCATAACTCTCTCATTTTAAATCATTTTCACCCGTTCTTCGAACGGCATGGACATCCCGGATCCAATTTCATTTCTAAACAGATTTGGCACAAATCAAAGATCCGTAGTCCAAGTTATGTCCCGTCAAAGTATGCCTAAAAACCATATTTTCATTCAAAACCACAAAGTGCCATTTTCAAAACAAGCCACTTTCAACTCTTTTCAAAATCAATTAAAACATGCCAATTTCATCCCTTTTCTTTGAAATCAATCAAAGTGTACCAAATTCAACAACAAGCCATCCTCAACTCACGCATTGACATTTTACCAAAATTCTCAAAACTACCTCCAACCATTTTAACACTTCTCAATCAAAAGGCCAAAGGATAAACACAATATTATGTCATACATCCTTCTCATCCCAATTTCTAACAATATCAATTTCCAATCAACCATCTTTATACATAATCATCATACTCACCAACAATATGGCACCACCCATCAATTCAACCTCAATCATTCATCAAGCATATATCACAACATGCATTTTCTCACATATCACACAATCAAGGCATCAATATTCATAATCACACATATGATCACATCATATATCTCAACCATTCCACAACATCATCAATTCAATGCCTATCTTAGGGCCTCTAGCTTAAGTATTTCCTACCACATTACATATTAGATACGGGAAACCGAAACCATACCTTAGCCAATTTCCCAAGCCCAACCGGAGCACTTCCAAACCACTTGTCCACAAGCTCTCAAGGTATCAACACCTCTAAAAACAGATTTTATCACACAAAACCCTCTTCCAAGCTTTCCAAAATCACCAATCAAGCTCCAATATTCACATATACACAACCTAAGCCACAATCATCATACCCATACACAACATCTCAATGCCCAAACCTCATAGAACAACAAATTACACTAGGGTTGAGAATCTTACCACACCCAAGGTCCAAGGAGACAAGATTAACCTTCTCCTTCAAGAGAGTTGGGTCCTATAACATCAAAGAACCCAAAATCTCAACATTTTTGCTCATGAAACTCGAAATCAAGGGCTGGAATTTCGAACAGTAAAACGTGGCTTACCTCAAGATTAATTGTATGGATTTTGTAGAGCTCTCCGCTGTAAACGTGTAGCCGCAAACGGAGCGGCAATCGGAACTCTAGATCAAAAGTTATGGTAGTTTGAAGATCAAGTGAGAGATAGAACTTGAGAGAGTGTTCTTCCCTCCATGGCCTCTCTTTTTCAGCGTGTATTAGTGTTGTGTGAGGAGAGAGAGTGCTGAAAACTAGGGTTTTGGTTTAGTTATGTTGGGCCAAGGGCCCACTTTGGGTCCGGTTGGACCGGTTTGGCCCGTTCGGTCCAATCTTGGTCCGATTTCCATAAAATTGGTACCGAAATTCTCGTCTCAATTTCCTCTATCATATTAAGCCATAAAAATATCATTTTTGGCTTTCTAGAATAAATTCTCATATATGGGTTAATTAGCCGTTAATTAACCGGGTCTTACATCCATGAGTTAGTTAATTTTTTTATTTATTTTCGGGGTCTCAGTAGAATTTCAAAATAATGGAAAGATTGTGAAAATTGAAAGTGGTGAAAGTATGTGTAGCGTATGCATTGAATATTTATCTATCTTGGAAGGTGAATGCAACTCCTTTTATAACTTTTATCCCTTTCAAATAAGCTGTGTTCTAAATGACTAAGTTGTCTGTTGATTTTCATAAAGTTTGAAAGCTAAGGTGATTTGTTTTTCTCATCCTTCTTCTTCTTCGCGGGCAGCCTTTTCCACCATAGAAAATCGTCCCTTGGCATTTAATTTAACCTCATATGATTCACCAGGAACCACCACGGTAAAGCCATAGAATGGGCTTTGGTCTCTCAGATATCTCTCTTGCTTGAAGAAACAAGGAGCAGGAATTTCAGAATCATAGCAAAGCTTCACCAACCAATCCTCCATGCTATTCACTATAGCAAATTCAGCATTCAGCTCCTCTTGCGGAATGACTGGCAGCCCTATTTGAACAACAGCAACATCTTCACACTAAAATTCCAATAAATTCAAAAAATGTAACACCAAAAAGTAACACACTTACAAGAAACACTTGAACGGGCACAGAAACTTCCACACTCTGAGCCTCCTTTTTGACCACACACGGCATCGACGGCACCACCTATCATCTCCAGAGTTGCACATTTCTCAGCCATAATGCACCGCAATCTTGCATTGAAGGCCAACACAGCTTATTGGTAACTGTTAAAGCCATGAACTTCTCGGAAATTGAAATAATGAAGTTGCTCTCTTCCCAGCTCGTGAAAACACCGGTGCGAGTACCTTTCGTCACGGCGAAGAAAAGATATCGCTGCATCGGGTCTTCCATACTTAACCTACTATAGTGTTTCTTTTCTACTGCAACGTATGTATTGATTAGAGGCCACCTATTTTATAATAACATTTCTTTGGATTGGGTTCCACGGCCCAGCCCAACAACTCACTTATTATTTAAAATAACAACATTCAAGATTTTGAACCAAACAAAACCATTTTATAATAATTAATAGATAAAGTATAAATAAATGTAATAAAACATATTTATAATTTATTCTGAACCTTGAAATTAAATAGAACTACATCAACTAAAATATTATAATTTCATCGGACAGCAACTTCAAGAATGAAATAACAAAATTACAATAAGTGCTTTTTGATTGATATTATTTATAATAAAAAATATATATATAAATTATCAATCAGACAGATTATACAGGGAAGTCACAAACTGAACAAAGACAAAAATAATTATATATTAATAAGACAACAATAATTTAAAATCTACAATTAATTCTATTTTTTTGTGGTCTTCAATCTACCATCAAATAAAATATGTATTACAGGAAGAAACTGAAGGCTTTCAAAGATTTATTTTTGGACAATGCACTTTTAAACATTTTATTCTACATCACAGTCAAAATATTTTTTGGCAGCCACCTACTAAGCCTAATTCTTTTTTTTCGGTAACTAAATGCCCAATTCTTAAATCTCTCAGCCATTTAGTTTTCTCCCAAAACCATAAATTGCAAAGCCCAGTTAAAATAGGCCATCTTTTCAGACAAAAAAAATATTTATGTTACCCACAAAAAAATATTTACAAGCTGCTCATATAATAATCTTATATCATATTTCTACCACAAGCACTCCAACCACATATGTAATTAACAGAAAACGGGATGTCCACGATTGCAGGTTTCTCCTTTTTTCCTCTTTCTGCGAGTCTGTCACGTACACCACCGCGTGTTAATTTGCAACAATGCCACAGCATCAAAAAGCAAGCGGTGTGTGGGATGCCCCTTTAGAAGGGGCGCTTCCTAAAACTTGCCAAATGAGAGCACAAAAATTACGTGTTGTTCTTAATCAATTATAACTTATAAATTATTTTTTAGTATTTTAAAAAATTAATTTTATTTTTGATAATATTTATCTTTCAAAAGTTTTAAGATTAATTATTTTTATTATTATTTTTAGAATAAATGATCATTTATATCCATAAAAGATGAAAACACTAACATATGTACCCACACTAGATCGAAACTAAACTTGTACCCACGCAAGATACCCTTCGTGTGACAAAAGTACCCTACGTGGCACTCCAACCCTCCAAAGACAGGATACTTTTGTCACACAGAAAGTATCTTGCGTGGATACAAGTTTAGTTTTGATTTAGTGTAGATACATATGTCAGCGTTTTCATCTTTCATAGGTACAAATAGTCATTTATTCTTATTTTTATTACAAATCAAATAATATAATATAAGGTTAAAATGGTATTGAAGTAAAAATAATAAGAAGGAAAAATTATCCACCCCAATAAAATATTCTTCAAAAAGGAGAGAGTATTTGAAAAAGAAAGAGATAGAGAAAGAGCAGGAAGAAGAAAGTACCTCTCTGAGACAACGCAATAGGAAAAATAAGAAGGGGTAATAGTAGAATAATAAAAAATATCTATGCACAAAAAGGAAAACAAAATTTATAAAAAAGTCTGTGTCCACTCTTCTAAATTCCGTGTCCATCATTGTCCTTCATAAAAAAGTGGACACAAAAGTATGAAAAACTGTCTTGGAAACAATGTATTCAGTGTTCATGTCTCTGCTTCCAAACACTTTTTAAACATGTCTGTGTCCTGCCTCCGAAAACAGACGCTACCAATATGCTTTCTTTCTTTGGTCAATACTATAGAATTTTCTATTTAATTTTGATACATTAATATTGTAAAATAATTTTATACGTGTATTCAATTTTGTAATGTTATATTAGCTCTTTTACATTGAATATGCCAATGTATTGTGAAATTTAGTTTTGGAGATTGTATTATAGATTTTTCAAGTGCAAAAAAAAAGTAAAAAGAATATTGGTCATGTTGAACTAGATTAAAGAATTAATAAACACATTAGTAGCATAAAATGAAGATACAAATAGTATATTATAAAAAATAACGATGACTCACTATATTATGATATCTTAGAAAGTTGGATATAAAGAGGGGTGGTTTTTTCTGCTATAAATAGAGTGACAACATTAACCCATCAATCCAGAGTAATGCATTTAAAGAATTGAATAAGCAAACATTACTTTTCATTCATACATCAATCATATATACAAAATAAGAAAAGACTTAATTATAACATGCATAAAGGAGAATAGAAGCTACTCTTAGAAGTATAATTTTCCTTCGATCATATTTTTTTTGGGTTTAATTTTGTCCTTTTTTCTTGATTATAATATATAGTTCTTATTTATTCCCCCAACACTTTTCTAAAATAAATTACTTGAAGATCTTATATTGAGATAAAATAGCACTCAGCAAATTACAATTTCAAATGCAAGAAAATAGTATATTACGCTCCAAATGTGTTATCTTGACTATATATTTTTCTAACATATATTCTATTTTTTTACCACGCTTTTTTTTTCTAATATTAGAGGTCATAGGTTGCATAAAAATCTCTACCAATATGTTCATATAGGAATTAATATTGCCTCTTTAATCATAATCCCAACACAAGAGAGGGAATCCTCTAGCTCAACTCGCCTATTCATTCATTTCTTCAGTCAATTTCATATTCAATCAGTTTACTACACGTAAGCCTTTATCATTAATTCAGTTTCTTACTCCTCAATCTCCTTCAATTCAATATCACTCTCTCCACATGTGTGTACTCATTTCAAAACCTATCACGAGAGGAAATCTTCAACCTCAAGTCATCTATTCAGTCTGGAATATAATACCTATCACACTTCTCAATCATAATCTCGTTAAAATCTTCACTCACGTATATAATGTATAACTCGGAAGGAATCTTCAACATCCCCAATCCGTCATCATTCACCAATTGTCAATAACATAGACTCATCGTTCATTTTGCTCATCATCATTATCATTCTCATCATACTCAATCGTAATCAATCTTCATCATCTCTCATTATCATAACCCTTCTCATCTTACTTAATCATAGTCAATTCATCATCATCTCTCCTTATCAAAATCATTATCATCATTCGCAATCAAATCAATCATCATCGCTATCTCTTATTATCATACTCATCCTAATCAATGCTAAATCCTCATTTCTAACTTCTCTACTCTATATTTCACCGGCTCTAGACTCATAACATAACTTGCAGAGGTTTGGAAGGCTAGAAGAATGGTTAAAAGCTTTAAAAACACAATTTCAACAAAACTGGGGTCATGCGTACGCATGCCTCGTACGTGTACGCATGAGTGTCGAAATTGCCAATGGCGCATACGCGGATTATAGTCGCATACGCGAGACACTTTCGCGTACGTGAGAGTTCAAATTTTTCCAAAGTCGTGTACGCAGCCCACGTTCGCATATGCAAGAGTATTGGGCAGAGCCCTATACCCGCGTTGTGTGACACGTCCGCGTATGCATGTTTATCCGTTTTCAAAAAGCTGCTATGCTGCAGAAATTCAGTTATTTACCCCAAACTTTAAAATCTCATAACGTTTTTCACAAAATTCATTTTTCAATCTTTCTTAAATCATTAGAAAGATTGTTGAATAAACTTTTATAAAAATCAACTTTCGTTAAATTCCCAACTTTGAGGAACGAGTTACGACCCACCGAAGTTGGCTAAAAATCTATCTTTTTTTTTTACCAAAAACTCTGCACTTTCAATTTTATACCAATTCTCAATCCCTTGCATTTGACACCCAAAACCATTATCTCTATTTTAATACTATACTCAAATCAAACCATATCTAATCCACATAACACCATATCATTTATTAATTATCTTTCTCGATAATTTTTTAATTCAAACACGGAAAAGTCTAGGGGGCCAGCAACTTTGTTAAATTTTGGCCAGCATGTAACCAGCAAAGAAAAGTAAGCCATTAGATAAAATCTCACACCATTAAAACCATCATTGATGGTTATTTGATGGCTACAAATCACAAAAGTTGCTGGTCCCATAGCATTCCTCATTAAACACACCTCAAATATTGAAACACAAATTCCAAACATTAATCACTCTAAATTCATTGTCACCATTATAATCATAATTACACTATTCACAATTACATCAATTCACTTATTTCATATCATCAAAGCTTACCCGGACTCACCCGTTCACAGCCTCCGGCCCAATCTCTTTCAATACCCAATTCATAATTATCAACAATATCATTATAGTAAATCATGTACAGAAAATTCAATCAATAACATACATCCCATCATAACATTCACACTAAACCAATAACAACCAACCACACCAAAATTCAACAATATCCTAGGGTCATTTAGTCTAGGACTTTATATCACATTACATGGTATTTAAATAAAACTTAAACCGTACCTTGATGACGGCAGTTCACACCCAACACTTGGATTTTCTGCCCCAACAACACCCAAGCTCTAAACAAGCCACCAAGGTTCACCCAAAAGCTCCGTAAGCCAAATTCAAGCTCCTAATATGTACCAAAATCACCCAACAATTCTAATGTAATTGATTCACACATATATCAACCTAGGGTTCATAAAATTTGATAAACCACAAGGGTTTAGAGGTTTCTTACCTTAACCCATAGAAATTATTGATAAAACCCAGTTATAACTTATACTAGAGCACCCCTAAACCATCAAAACCATGAAAAACTCAATAACCCAAAGCCAAAATGCAAATTCTATTAGGGCAGAGAATTGGTGTATGGGTTTCAAATTACTCAGTACTTTGTTCATTTAGAATCAAAGAGGATGAGCTGGGCTTCACGTGGCTGCAAACATTGCACGATCAGAGCTCAAGAGAGAAAGTTATGGAGCTTTAAAGATCAAAGAAGGCTAGGGTTTTTGTGTTTCTTCTTTTCTCTCTTCCTCAATCATGTTGCTCTCTCAAGAAAGGAGGAACAATGTTTGAGTTGTGCTGAAATGGGGGTTATATATATGTGGGCTTGGGCCCACTTGGGCCCGGTTCACTCGATTTAGCCCGTTAGCCCAAAACCTTTAAGATTGGTGTTTTAATTTGAATTTTAATTATTTTCATTTCTCCAAATTATAAATTCTACTTTCTTGATCCCTCTGGCTCATAATTAATCTTTTTACTCATAGTACCAGACAGTCTAAGCCAGTACTGTCGGTTAAATTTCCAATATGCGTCCTTACGCATTTTTTTGCAGAAAAGTATATTTTTCCACTCGAAAAAATTCTCTGAATTTAAATATCACATTTAAATTTCCAAATTATGATTCTAAATTTTTCACCCCCCGTCGGTCCATATTTAATTAATTATTTATTTAATTTTCGTTTAATCGGGTTTTACATCCTACCCACCTAATTAGAAATTTTGCCCTCAAAATTTAGTTGCCTCAAATTTGTCTTCAAGCCACGATGCATCTTTTTTGTTATTAGGATTAGTCAAGAATCCGAGACTGAGTTGATAGTTCTCTCTCCCGTATCGTGCAATCGAAACTAGCACCATTTCCGGCACCAAGTCTTCCTTAAGTTCACTCTCCCTCGCCATAAGGATTGGGTCTAAACCTTGTTTGTCATTTAATCAATTTAAATCCTTTGCATTCCTCTACACTACACTTCATCAATATTGAATTCAACTACTCTCGCACCACTCATTCTACAATCCCTCAGCATTAATTCAAACACCAATCTACATTCTTCATTCTTTCTTACAACGTCATAACTTAAACCGAACTCAAGCCTACGCTATACTCGTCCGTTTCACTCTTAGATTTCTCTAGATCTTTCTCAATAGATAATCCGATAGCAAGTTCATCTCACTTTTATAAAACCTTCCCTAAGACCGAAGTTCACCACCCTTCACAAGATTCCTCAATTCGACCTCAATACAACATCAATGTTTTCAATTCAACGTTTTCCAAATCCATCTTCCAAAATCAATAATTTATCCATTACAATCTAAGCACAAATCCAATTACACCTATAATAATCTCTACAACCTACTCAGAATCAATCTAATCTTACAACCACAATCAAACTTAATTTTTCTGAAAATCAGTATTTACATTAACCCACTAAACCCTTCGAGTATTCAAGCCTAAGATGTTTCTAGTCACCTCCTACTACTCATATTCGCAACTATCCTGTGTCAATGCTTTCAGAAGCTTCTGCTATGTCACTCTGATTATTAGCCACCAAGAACCTAGCTACTCCTCTGTGTTAACCAAAAATTACCTTGTCTTACTGACTGAAAGTCATGGACTGACAATTCATTTAGAAATTACGACCCTCATAATATACTCATGCATTACGGATGCATACCATACTCCAATCTTATGCAAAGCAGTTAAATTTAATTATACTTATCAATTTCACAATTACCTCAGCCTCGTTGAGATTGGCCCTCTCCTTGACTTTTCTTGTATGGACAATCTCGGAAGATATGCTCTGGTCTCCCACAACAATAGCACAGTCCTAACTCAGTCTGGCATGGCTGGTCCAAATGGTATCTCTTGTATCTTTGGCACCTCAAGTCATCTGAAATAGCCTCTGCCTATTTTTCTTTACCATTTCTCGAGTGGTTGTCATTTCTTCGATAATTGTTTCGACCTTGGGAATGCTGAGGTGGATACCCACTCCTCTTAAAGTCTAAGCCCCTTGGCTCAAAGTCCTTGTCTTGATCCCTTTCATCGGATTCCCGACAGTCATTCCTCACCATATCAGTTTTTTGGAGCACTCTTCCACCACTCAACTCTTGTTAACTAGCTCCGCAAAACTCTTGACCTCAAAAGGCACCACAGCTTGCATAATGTCATACCTCAAGCCATTCTGATACTTCATGCACTTTCATTCCTCGTATCCTTCAGGGGAACCCAGACAAGCCCTCGAAAATTGGCACAACTCTTCGAACTTGCTAAGTAACCACTGTCATTAATCCTTGCTTTAGTTGTAGTAGCTCCAATTCCATAGCCTGTCTTGCAGAGTTTGGGAAGTATTTCTTGTACAACTCCCCTCTGAATATCTCCCCGATAATCACCTCTTCTCCATTCCCTTGCTGCAGCAGACAGTGAGTTCCTTGCCATCAGTGTTATGCTTCTCCAATAAACTGATATGCAGCAAATTCCACTAATTGACCCTTAGGTACATGTTGCACTTGCATTGCCCGTTCTATCTCCTGGATCCAATTATCGGCTTCTGTCGGATCAGTTGAACCCTTGAACATTGGGGATTGATCTTCAAAAAGGTTGCCAAGGTCATCGAACCTCCATCAGCTTGATGGTTCCCTAGTCCATTTCTGTTCCCGTTCATTCTCTCCATGGCCTGGTTAGTAGCTACAGTATTTGCATGTATAGTATTCACAAGAGTGGTCATAGTAGCCAAGAGCGCGGTCTAGTTGTCCAACGATGAACCTTCCTCATTTCCTCTCCGCATAGGGGTTCGACCACGTCCACGAGTCGCCATTCGGGTCTTGTCCACACCAAACAAGCGATATCAAGGTAATCAATCTCAATATCTCAAGTTAAGTGCTTCAAATTCCCAAAGGTATACTCATGAACTTCATATTAAATATATCAATTAGATATCATAACTAGCACAGGCACAAACTCAAAGTATGCATCGAAGCATAAACAGTCCATCCCTCAGGCTCACGAGGACGAACTGCTCTGATAACTTAATGTAACACCTTATCATTCAGATTCTTATACTCGAGTCATAAGTCAATGATAATAAGGTGGTACAACTCAGGTGAAATTTTAGTACATATATACTTAGAAGAGTTTATCAAATAAGAAGCCTGAAAAAGGAGTAAAAGAAAATTGCGAGCGCAAACACACACGTAACAAATATCGCATGGTCGGAAAAGCAGAAAAAAATAAAATCTTCAAGGAAGAATAGAGTAAAGACAGATTATGTATATAAATATATAATAACCACTAGTCACGAACTGCGAAATTTAGGTCGGCTAGGGTTACAGCAACAAAAGCAGTATATAACAGTTCCTATCTCTCCCAATACATCATAGCCTCTATAGGCAAGTTTTCAAAATAAATATATACATATACATCACTAAGGTTTTCCAAAATAAAGAGGAGAAATTCTAAAAAAAATACAAAACAGAAATCGAGATAAACTTCGCCGTTCTTCAGACGAATCACAACTCACTGCTGAGCACCAGGACCTACATCTGAAAAACAAAGATACATACGGAATGAGAACCTCACCCCATGGGTTTTTAGTACGGTTAAAGTACCAAATAAATATATTATAAGGTAATAGAAACTCTTTAAGCAATCTTAAGCTCCTTTACCAAAATAGTTTCATCCTCGGTTCTCGCTAATCCATAAATAAGAAACTACCTTAAGAGATTCTAATCTAATTCACCTTCATTAATATTTTTACACTAGTTCTCCATAATTCACATAAAACAACCCACAGCGTCAACCGACATCAGCATAAGGGACCTCTCAGTTGTGCAATCACAAGCAATGCAAACAACTAATACACAAGTAGATTCAAGTAAAGCAATTAGCATATAATCATGTAATATATACAATTAGGCAAACCATTACAATTAAGCAAACCCAACCAAAGCAATCAAATACAAATGATGCATGTCTGTCCTATGGCCAATGAGCTCATCTGTCGGTTGTATAGCCAAACATGACATGTCTGGTAGCTAACCCGAATATCGTCTCTCAACACGAAGGGAATCCTCAAGCTACCATTCAGAGAGAGACTGTGATGTAACGATAGGGAATCCTCAACCTAACTCATTTACACTATAGCCAGGAATCAAATCGAAGAAAATCCTCAACATTCTCCATTCAATTCCCCGATGTAGCAAGAGAGGAAATCTTCAACCTCGCTTGTCCACCAAAACAAGAGAAGGAATTCTCAACCTCATCTTGTTAATCACAGCAAGAGAGAGAATCCTCTATTTCAGCTTGCCTATCCGTGAGCGAGATCCAACCACCATCCTTACCATTTCAATTCGAAACTCATTTCAATGCAACACAAACAAACATACCCAAAATTTGAATTAATAATTACAAAATTAAACCAAAGGGAATCCTCGACCTTCTATCCAAATCTCTGGTACAACAAGTGAGGGAATCCTCAACCTCAACTTGTCTATCACAGCAAGTGAGAGAATCCTTAATCTCAACACGCCTTTTTGTGAGTGGGATAACACCACCGTCCTCACAACATAAATCTTATTGCCTTTTTAATCATAATCCTAACACAAGAGATGGAATCTTCTACCTCAAATTGCCTATTCATTCATTTCCTCAGTTAATTTCATATTCAATCAGTTTACTACTCATGAGCCCTTATCATTGATTCAGTTTCTAACTCCTCAATTTCTTTCAATATTAATATCCCTCTCTCGACAAGTGTGTACTCATTTTAAAACCTAGCACGACAGAGGAAATCCTCAACCTCAACGCGTCTATTCAGTCTGGAATATAGTGCTTGTCACACTTCTCAATCATAATCTCGTCAAAATCTTCACTCATGTATATAATGTATAACTTGGAGGGAATCCTCAACCTCCCCAATCCGTCATCATTCACCAATTGTCAATAACTTAGACTCATCGTTCATTTCGCTCATCATTATTATCATTCTCATCATACTCAATCATAATCAATCTCCATCATTTCTCATTATCATAACCTTTCTCATCTTACTTAATCATACTCAATTCATCATCATCTCTCCTTATCAAAACCATTCTCATCATTCGCAATCAATGCTAAATCTTAATCAATGCTAAATCCTCACTTCTAACTTTTCTACTTTCTATTTTATCGACTCTAGACTTATAACAAAACTTGCAGAGGTTTGAAAGGTCAGAAGAATGGTTGAAAGCTTTAAAAACACAATTTCGAAAAAACTGGGAGTCATGCATACGCATGAGTGTCAAAATTTTCAATGACGCGTATGTGGACTATAGTCGCATATGCGGGGGTGTTGGCAGCAACATAGGCTCGTGTACGCGAGACACTTCCGCGTACGCAAGGCACTTCCGCATACGCGAGAGTTCAAATTTTTCTAAAGTCGTGTACGCAGCCCACATCCGCGTACGCGAGAGTACTAGGTAGAGCCCTATACCTGCGTTGCATGACACGTCCGCGTACGCATCTTTATCAGTTTTCAGAAAGTTGATGTGTTGCAGAAATTCAATTTTTCATCCCAAACTTTGAAATCTTATAACTCTTTTCACAAAATTTATTTTTCAACCATTCTTGAACCATTGGAAAGATTGTTGAATAAACTTTTATAAAAATATATTTTTGTTAAATTCTCAACTCCGAGAACTGAGTTACGACCTGTCAAAATCGGATAAAAATCTTTTTTTTTTTACCAAAAACTCTACACTTTTAATTTTATACCAATTCTCAATCCCTTTGCATTTGACACCCAAAACCATTATCTCTATTTCAATACCATACTCAAATATCAAACCACATCTAATCCACACAACACCATATCATTCATTAATGATCTTTCTCGACAATTTTTCAATTCAAACACACCTCAAACATTGAACACAATTTCCAAATATTAATCACTCTAAATTCACTGTCACCATCATAATTATAATCGCACCATTCACAATTACATCAATTCACTTATTTTATACCGTCAAAACTTATCCAAACTCACCCATTCACGGCCTCCGGTCCAATCTCTTTCAATACCCAATTCATAATTATCAACAATATCATTATAGTAAATCATCTACAAAATTCAATCAATAACATACATTCCATCATAACATTTACACTAAACCAATAACAACCAACCACTCCAAAATTCAACAATATTCTAGGATCATCTAGCCTAGGACTTTATGTCAAACTGCATGGTATTTAAATAAAATTTAAACTGCACCTTGATGACGGCGGTTCACACCTAAAACTTAGACTTTTTCCCCAACGATACCCAAGCTCCAAACAAGTCACCAAGGTTCACCCAAAAGCTCTGCATGCCAAATTCAAGCTCCCAATGTGTACCAAAATAATCCAACAATTCTAATGTAACCAATTCACACATATATCAACCTAGGATTCATAAAATTTGATAAACCACAAGGGTTTAGAAGTTTCTTATCTTAACCCATAGAAATTGTTAATAAAACCCAGTTATAGCTCATACTAGAGCACCCCAAAACTATCAAAACCAAGAAAAACTCAATAAACCAAAGCCAAAAATATGAATTTTGTTAGGACAGAGAATTAGGATATGGGTTTCAAATTACTCGTCACTTTGTTCGATTAGAATCGAAGAGGATGAGTTGGAGCTCCGGAGAGAAAGTTATGGAGTTTTGAAGATCAAAGGAGGCTAGAATTTTTGTGTTTCTTGTTTTCTCTCTTCCTCAATCACATTGCTCTCTCAAGAAAGGGAGAATAATGTTTGAGTTGTGCTTAAATGGGGCTTATATATACGTGGACTTGGATCCACTTGGGTCTGGTTCATTCGATTTAGCCTGCTAGCCCAATCTTGGGACAAAACCTTTAAGATTGGTATTTTAATTATTTTTATTTCTCAAAATTATAAATTCTACTTTTTTTTTATCTTTTTGGCTCATAATTAATTTTCTCACTCACAGTACTGAACAGCCTAAGCTGGTATTACCGGTTAAATTTTCAATACACATCCTTATATATTTTTCCACATAAAAGTATATTTTTTCCCCGTTGGCCCATAATTAATTATTTATTTATTTAATTTTCATTTAATCAGAATTTTATAGTGTGTGCGTCAAGTGTTGTGATTGATCTGTATGTATGCATGTTTGCAAAAGAAAGAAAAAGAATTTTCATTTCTTCAAAGAAAAGGTAATACGATTTTTGGATAAAGGCTCCTGCATTCGAGAATGATGAATCACTCCCGAAAAGAAATCTATTGATTCTCTCCCAATTAGTTGGATTGGACCGTAGGTGTGATGATTTACTTCACGGGCGAGGTCTTTAGCTGTGAGCGCTATAGATGGTCTAATGAGAGGAATAAAAGTGATTGATATGAGAGCTCCCCTAAGTATTCCAGTGGGTAGAGCAACTCGTTCGTACACATCTCTTTATTTCTCGAGCCTACAGAGAATTACAGACAGAGTTCGAAAATATCAAATATTTACAACATTCTGGTAGTAAAGAATTGGTCAACAAATTAAGCCAATAAATCAGAAGTTATCAGAAAATTAATAGGATGCCTAAAATGAGAATTATATATAATTGAATTGAAATCCTGATTTAGCGTAAGGTTTTGAATTAAACAATTTATGTCTTACTAGATTTAGGTTATTTTCGACAAAATCATTATTTAAAAAAGTCGTCGTAATATCCTCGCTATCAGAGTGGTACAGTTGGAAGCATGATATTTTGGTAGTAAGGGTGTTACAAAACTGGTCCAACAATGGCCAGCATCCTTTCTACTTTTCTTTGTACCTAAAAAACTAACAACACAATCTCTAAGGCTGAATTTCACAATACACAATTTGTGGCCAACAAATGCATCTTATCCTTAGCCACTAAATAATTCTCTAAAAATAATAAATTTCAAGGAAGCTCGTGAGTTAATTAATTAGACTTTATCATTTTATTTATCTTGTTATCTAATAAATTAATTATTAGTCATTTTATAGTTTATTTTTATAGATAAAAAGATTGGAATCTCAATTAGGAATTGATTGGTCAAATCTAATGACATAAAATACCATAGTTATTTTTTGTCAAAACAAGAGGAAGGACATGAAACTTATAGCCTTTTAAGTGTAATCAATTTTAATATTTTAGATTGGTTATTACTATTAAAAATAAGTTGCACATCCAGAGTGTATTCGAGAATGTTGGGTTAGGCTCTGATACCATTACGACTTATAATCGTGTTGTGCATAAACTATTAGAGTAACATTAATTTTACATGTGTATCCAATTATGTAATGCTACATTAACACTTTTATATTAACTGCGTCAATAGTAATAAAAAAACTAAATGTTAATTTTTGTTCTACTAGAAAATCAAATTTGATTCTTAGCGTTTTAATAACTTTATATAGATTTTATGAACAACAACTATGAGTCAATTTAGGTTTTAGACACGAATCAAAATTAATTTCTGTATGAATATATTGGTAGAGATTTTTATGCAGCCTATGATCTCTAATATCAGAAAAAAAAAGTGCAGTAAAAATAATAGAATATATGTTAAAAAAAGGTATAGTCAAGATAATACATTTGGAGCGTAATATACTATTCTCTTGCATTTGATATTGCAATTTACTGAGTGCTATTTTATCTCAATATAAGATCCTCAAGTAATTTGTTTTAGAAAAGTGTTGTGGGAATAAATAAGAACTATATATTATAATCAAGAAAAAAAGGACAAAATTAAACCGAAAAAAAATTATGATTGAAGGAACATCATACTTTTAAGAGTAGTTTTTATTCTCCTTTATATATGTTATCATTAAGTCCTTTCTTATTTTGAATATATGATTGATGTATAAATGAAAAGTAATATTTGCTTATTCAATTCTTTAGATGCAATACCCTGAATTGATGGGTTAATGTTGACACTCTATTTGTAGCAAATCGAACCATCCCTCTTTATATCCAACTTTCTAAGATTTCATAATGTAGTGAGTCTTCATTATTTTTTATAATATACTACTAATGTGTTTATTAATTCTTTAAACTGGTTCAATATGATCAACATCCTTTTTACTTTTCCTTGCACATGAAAAATCTAATACATCTTATCCTTGGCCACTAAATTGTTCTTCAAAATAATAAGTTTCGAGGAAGTCTAGTGAGTTAATTAATTAGACTTTATCCATTTTTATTTATCTTATTATCTAATTAATCGTTTATCATTTTTGTAGTTTATTCTTATAAATAATGAGTTTGAAACTTCAATTAAGGTTGATTGGCAAGATCTAATAGACAAAAAATATCGTAGTTATTTTTTGTCAAAGCAGTAGGAAAGATATAAAATCTGTAGCCTGTCTATGTTTAATCAATTTCAATATTTTGTATTGACCATTGTTATTAAAAATAGGTTGGACATCTAAACTGTAATTGAGAATGCTGGATTAGGCCCTGATACGACTACAACTTATAAACCATAATTCTAAGAGTAACTTCTAATTTTTTTAATGCATGTTAGAATTAAGTTTTTTCTTATTTTGTATATATGATTGATGTATGAATGAAAATTAGTATTTTCTTATTTAATTCTTTAGATGCATTAATTTGGCCTGATAGATTCATGCTCACACTTTATTTGTAAAGGAAGAACCATCACTCTTTATATCCAATCCTCTAAACTTTCATAATGAAGTCAATTTTTAATATTTTTCATATTATACTATTTTCATCTTCATCTTATCTTACTAATAGTGCCTATCAATTCTTTAAATTGGTCCAACAATATCCAACATCGTTTGTACTTTTTTTTTGTACGTGAAAAATTGACAACTCAATCTCCAAAGCTGAATTTCACATTACACGGTTTGTGGCCAACAAATGCATCTTATTCTTCGCTACTAAATTGTTCTTAAAAAACAATAAATTTTAAAGAAGTCTAGTGAGTTAATTAATTAGACTTTATCTATTTTTATTCATCTTGTTGTCTAATAAATTAATTATTAGTCATTTTTATGATTTATTCTAATAGATAACGAGTTTAAAATCTCAATTAGAGATTGATTAGCCAAATATAATAGACAAAGAATACATATGAAAAGACATGAACTTATAACCTTGCTAAGTTTAATCAATGTCAATATTTAAGATTGACCATTGCTATTAAAAGTAGGTTGGACATTTCGAGCGTACTCGAGAATACTAAATTAGGCCCTGATACTACTACAACTTATAATTATGTTGACATTGTAAATGCAATAAAGACAAAAATTGGTCAGGTTAAGTATAAACTTGTATGAATAAACTATTAGAATAACATTAATTTTATATGTGTATCCAATTATGTAATGCTACATAAACACTTTCACATTAATCGCGTTAATAGTCATGCAAAAAACAAATGTTAAGTTTTGTTCTAGAAAAAAATAAAAAATGGTTCTTGACGTTTTACTAACTTCATATAAATTTTATGAACAACTATGAGTCAATTTTATTTTTAAACATGAATCAAAATTAATTCCTATATGAATTTTTTGGTAGAGATTTTTTGATGCCTTATTTAGCATGTGCTTATTTTAATTACTTTTCTAGTTTTGAATTTTTGTGTCTTAGCTTGTAAGATTTTATTTTTATATAGTCTATAGTCTGTAATATTAAAAAAAAGTGTAGTAAAAATAATACAATTAATATTAGAAAAATGTATAGTCAAAATAAGATATTTAAAATGCAATATACTATTCTCTTTCATTTGAAATCTAAGAATTGCAAATTGACGAGTCCTATTTTATCTTTATAAAGTTCTCAAATAATTTGATTTAGAAAAGTGTTGAGAGAATAAATAAGAACTATACATTATAATCAAGAAGAAAAAAGGACAAAATTAAATAGAAAAAATATTTTTATGAATGATGAAAAATCATACTTTTAAAAGTAACTTCTATTTTCTTTTTAAACATTGCAATTAAATCCTTTCTTATTTTTATATATGATTGATGTATGAATGAAAAGTTGTGTTTGCTTATTTAATTCTTTAGATGCATTACTTTGGCATGATGGGTTAATGCCAACACTATATTTATAAGAAGAATAACCATCACTCTTTATATCCAACCCTCAAAACTTTCATAATGAAATCTGTGTTCGTTATTTTTCATGTTATACTACTTTCATCTTCATCTCATCCTCCTTATGGTGCCTATCAATTTTTTAAATTGGTCTAACAATGGCCAACATTCTTTCTTTTCTTTTATTTTTTTTTTTTTTTTGTAACCTGAAAAACTGATAACACAACCCTAAAGATGAATTTTACGATACACGATTTGTGGCCCACAAATGCATCTTATCCTTAACTACTAAATTGTTTTCGAAAAACAATAAATTTAAAGAAAGTCTAGTGAGTTAATCAATTGGACTTTATCCATTTTCATTTATCTTGTTATCTAATAAATTAATTATTAGTCATTTTGTAGTTATATTTTCATAGATAACGAGCTTGAAACTTTAATTAGAAATTGATTGGCCAAATCTAATAAACAAAATTAGATTAAAACCTCAACTAGAGATTGAAGTCTTACTAACTCTAACCAATTTTAATATTTTAAATTGGTCATTGCTATTAAAAATAGGTTTGACATTCAGAGTGTACTCCAGAATGTTAGATCAGGCCATAATACAATTACAATTTATAATCATGTTGATATTGTCAATACAATAAAGGTTAAGATTGGTCAGGTTGAGCCCGAACTTGTATATATACACTATCAGAGTAACATTAATTTTACACCTGTATCTAATTATGTAATATTACATCAGTTTTTTACATTATCTACGTTAACAGTCATCCAAAAACTAAATGTTACTTTTTTTTCTATTAGAAAATAAAAATTAGTTCCTGACGTTCTAATAATTTCATATAGATTTTGCGAACAACAAATATGACTAATCAATTTAATTTTTAGACATAAACCAAAGTTAATTCCTGTATGAACTTTTTGGTAGAGATTTCTAGATGCCTTATTTATCATGTGCTTATTTTGATTGCTCGACTAGTATTGAATTATTGTGTTTTAACTTGTAGAATTTTGTATATATAATTGATATATGAATGAAAAGTAATATTTCTTATTCAATTCTTTAAATACATTACTTTGACTAGATAGGTTAATGTTAATACTCTATTTAAAGAGGGAGAATCACCACTTTCATCTCCAACCTTCTAAACTTTCATAATGAAGTCAGTCTTAATTATTTTATATATTATACTACTTGCATCTTCATCTCATTCTATTAATGGTGCCTATTAATTTTTTAAACTGGTCTAACAATGGTCAACATCCTTTCTACTTTTCTTTACACTTGAAAAACTAATAATACAACTCACAAAGCTAAATTTTATAATATACGATTTGTGGCCAACAAATGTCACATATCCTTGGCTACTAAATTATTCTCTAAAAATAATAAATTTTAAGAATATACAATAATTATTTTTTGTCAAAGTAATAGGAAATACATGAAACTTGTAGCCTTGCTATGTTTAGTTAATTTCAATATTATAGATTGTCTATTGCTATTATAAATAGGTTGCACATCTAGAACGTACTCCAAAATGTTAGATTAGGTCCTAAAAATCAAACATTTTTATGATTGATAGAAAATCATACTTCTAAAAGTAGTTTTTATTCTCCTTTAAGCATGTTACAATTAAATCCTTTTTAATTTTGTATATATGATTGATGTTTGAATAAAAAGAAGTATTTGTTTATTCAATTCTCTAGATATATTATTTTGACCTAATTGGTTAATACTAACATTCTATTTTAAGGAAGAGGACCATCTCTCTATCTCCAACCTTCTAAGCTTTCATAATAAAATTGTTCTTAATTAATTTTTATAATTGATAAAAAATTATACTTCTAAAAGTAGTTTCTATTCTCCTTTATGCATGCTACAATTAAGTCCTTTCTTATTTTGTGTATATAATTGATGTATGAATGAAAATTTATGCTACTTACATCTTCATCTCCTTACTAATGGTGCCTATTAGTTCTTTAAACTGGTCCACACAATGACCAGCATCTTTTTTACTTTTTTTTGCACCTGAAAAATTGACATAGAACTTACAAAGCTAAATTTCACAATATACAATTTGTGACCCACAAATGTGTCTTATCCGTGGCCACTAAATTATTCTCCAAAAATAATAAATTTTAAAGAATCCTATTGAGTTAATTAATTAGACTTTATTCATTTTTATTTATTTTGTGATCTAATAAATTAATTGTTAATCATTTTTGTGGTTTTATTCTCATAGACAACGAGTTTGGAGCATCAATTAGAGATTGATTGGCCAAATTTAATACACAAAAAATATAATAATTATTTTTTGTCAAAGCAATATGAAAGACATAGAACTTGTAACCTTACTAGGTTTAATCAATGAACTATTAAAAAGAAAATGTCTAATTATTGTGGTAACTAAATTTTCTTGCACAGTAAGGTTTTAACTGTTTTTCAAAAAAACTACATCATGTTACAGATCAAAACTAAATCTTATACATATTTACAAATGTAAATTGACCTAAAGTTTCTTGTTAAGGTTTCTATAAGGTTATTAAGTATGTTTAACATTTTACCGTAATAATAACAATCCTTATGAACCGAGTTATAGTTAGAGGAAGACTAACTGAATGTAGGTTTAACTAGACTTAAACCTGTAGAATTTATGCATAATAACTTTTTTACTTTGTTTCAAATCAGTTATTGGAGTTCGACGAGTCCAAGATAGCCAACTCATCTCAAGAAGAGAGTGATCCCAAATCTAGCAAAAAGGTGGAATAAACTTGCATACCATAACTCTTTGGAGTTGAAGAAGAAATAGTCATTTTCTGGGAGCCCCAGTTACCTGTAATGCTAGCTTATTCAGTAGCATACATTTGTAAAAGATTTGTGATTGAGAAATATATCACTAGTCCCATTTTTCTGCTCAAACATTTTTCTATCACTTAACTGATTTTCTTTAATCTCCTTTCATTCCTTCTTATATTTTTGTTGTTTTCATATTCGTTTTCACTCAAGATTACCTGATTACACATAGGTTTGACAAGTTTGAAAGAGGAAGCCTTCTTTGTTCGATGACATTTTTAATTAGGGTAAAATATATTTTTTATCCTTAAAATTTGTTAAAAGTTTAAAAATATTCATAAATTTTATTTTATTTTAATTTTGTCCCAAAAATTTTTGAATTGTATCAAATATATCTATGACAGCTGATTTTTTAAAAAAATTAGGACCAATTTAGCAATAATTTCACAAGCATAACTTTTAACACAAGCAAATCAAACATAGTTGTTATGTATTATTATTGAATTAGTCATAAATTTTTTAAAAATTTAGCTATCAGGGATATATTTAATACAAATCAAAAATTTCAAGAACAAAAAATATATTTTACTTTTTTAATTATTAGAATTAAGATATAAAAGTTGAATTTTTATTTAAATTCAAATAAAAAATATTTCTGTATATATATATATATATATATATATATATATATATATATATATATTTATGTTTTAAAGTTAGTAATAATAAATTAAACAAAGATAGTACTTAGTAACTTAAAATTGAAAAGCAAAATATAAATAAACTGCTAAATTGTTGTAAAACTGTTTGATTGATGAGAGGTGGATGGTAGGAGGTTAATTATTTTTAGTGGAAAAAAGAATGCATTTTTAATGGAAAAAAGGATGGAGAATTAACTAATATAAGCTCAAATACAAGAAAAAATTAATTATTTAACATTTAATTTTATAAAAAGTTCAATGTAGATCGTTGAAAGTTCTTGCAAAGAGTATTTGTATACAATGTTTTTGCAGCCTAACAATCCTATACTATAGTATTTACTATTTAGTATTTTTCCAATTCGTATTTGCCTTTTTATTCCTAATTTCATTAAAATACTTCAATTACCCTTCCTTTCTAAACCCTAAAACTAACCGCTAAGTCTTGATTTCATTGCAAGGCTCAAAAGGTTCAGAGCCTACATGATGGAGAAGAAAATAAAACTTATTGACGACATCATTGAAGCACCAAATGTTGAGAAGATGATCTTTCTTGAGATGATTCCTCCTAGCAATGTCGCACCAAGAAGAACTCGCTAGATTATATGTTGATGTAGAGGTCATATTCCAATTCTTCAGAACCTGATCATGGCATACTTCACATGACGGTTCTATGAGCCGTACTTTCATCCCAATCAGCCGCCCCTTCCCATCCCGAGCCTCAAGAATCCTCATAATCTCTGCATCTTTGTGTGCCAAGAACTTGCACTCCTCGTTTATCTGCTTCTCCGGCATCGCTAACTGGCTGTTATTAGGCTCCAAATTTGTCTTTGTTGACTTTCTCTGCATCACAAAAGTTACATCAAATCCTTTCAATGAAGCGATAATTACCTTGAAAAATTCCAGAAGCTCTGGAATATCAGTCTTTGTTGATGTAGATGCCAATGTGGATCTTGTTGAAGGCGATGTAGATGCCAATGTGGATCCTGTTGAAGGCGATGATGCAACATTCTTCTTATTCAGCGTTCTCTTGTCTTAATTCTCTTTCATGTGTGCCTTTCGAAGAGAGTGGTGCTGCTTCAACGCTTTGGATAACCTCTCGAGTACTGCATGGTCCTCTTTGCAGTAGAGACTCTTATTTGCCTTAATTGCTGCTTGGTTCACTTTGCAGTACTCCGAATCCTGTAGGGACACTACGACGTCAATTCTTGTAAGGCGGAATGGATTTGGAGCCATAGCTTCTATTGTTTTCTAATCCAGCTTCAACAACTCCTTCAAAGTTTTCTAGCTTCTCATCTTGGCAACCATGATGACACTAGAAACACTTTTCAAAAACAGGTTAGACTTTTTTCACAAGAATGTGAGACTCATGAATCAGAATTCATAGGATGCGCTTTATTTAGAGTTTAAGTTATGATACAATTAAATACTTTCTGTTTTTAAAAATCAATTACAGAAGATTTTAATTAATTTAATCTGTGTAAGTTTAATTTAAGATATGATATGATAAGATACTGTTTCAAAATAATTATCTGATATGATCTTAGTCTTTAATATCTCAATTGACAGGTTTAACTGCACACAACACAAGTTTTCACTCGATTTCGTTTTTGTTGTTTCCAAATTCATTTTCGTTCAAGTTTAACTGGATAGTGGATATACATAGTTTTAATTGAATGTTAGATATGATTTTAATTTTGATTTGAAACTAATTTTCTTCGGATTTTTTTTTGTTTCCCCTTTTTTTCCGCTCTTGTCTTTTTGTTGTTTCCAAGTTCGTTTTTACTCAAGTTTGACTGGATACTCGTAGTTTTGACTTTGACTTTTGACATGTTTGTAAGACCAAGAGAAAGCCTTGTCTGTTTTAATGGCTCTTTTAGCAGTTTGAACTAAAACTTAAAATTTATATTTATATTTTATATATGACATTTGTATATGACATTTTCTAGGTTTTCTTCACTCTAGTGATGGTTAGCGTTGCTAAATCATTTGATGCTCTGATAAAGGTTAAAGTCTTATCTAAGTGAATTGAGTTTATTTTCTCCTCCTTTATATGAAGTTAAATAATATACTTTATAGAATATCTTCCTAATATTGATCATTCCAATTATTTTTTAGCTTTTGTTTCCCACAGCAGATTCTGCCCGGCCGGTGACAATGTCATCCTTGGTAGGCTGACTTATTTATTGATATATTTTCTTGCAAATGTATCTGGCTTTTTGTAGCAGTAAGATTAGTGTAGAACTTCTTAATTTATATCTGGTATTGGATTCTGATATATTATAAGAAAAGAGTTGTCCATTAATGAGTGAGTAGGGAGGTTAAATTTTTAAGTGGCCCAAATTGAGGAATGTTAAAATTCAAGTTTTTGAAACAAAGGTAATGCATTTCACCACATTATCTGTATTATAGGGACACAAAAGTGAGTTTCATGTCGAATGAGGAGGAATAGTTCCTCTCACCTTTAGCTTCATGAAACCTCAAAATCCATTGGTAGAGCAACAAACAGCAACAAAATAAAATACCAAATATTATCTCCCTAATTATACCTGATATAACAAAAAAGTTAAATGTAAATTCTTGTGGTAGTGTCATCCTCTACTAACCAGAACTTTTAAGATCTTCACCTAATTTAAGTCTGTAAAATTCTTCTGAGATTATTCTGATCTTCAATTTTGTTTCACCTATGGTTAACCACATATTTAGTCAATGACTATTTTATAGAGGCTGTATGGTTGTTTCAATTCCATCCATGTTGCACTACTTGACCATTACCATTGTTCTCTATGTGACCATTTGAATAGGAAACTTTTTCTATCTCATTTTTGTTATGAAACATGTTTCATATTTTCTTATATGCTTCGTATTGTGGAATTAGTCATGAAAATATTATACTTTTTTTTATTTTCAAACCAAATTTAATATTTTGGATTGGTCATAACTATTAAAAATAGGTTGCACATCTAAAGCCTACTCCAAAATGCTGGATTAGGCCCTGATACAATTAAAACTTATAATCATGTTGACATTCTCAATGCAATAAAGACTAAGATTGGTCAGGTTGAGCCCAAATTTGTATGCATAAACCATCAGAGTAACATTAATTTTACAATGTATCTAATTATGTAATGCTACATCAACAGTTTCACATTAACTGCATCAATAGTCATAGAAAACATGAATATTAATTTTTGTTCTAAAAGAAAATCAAAATTAGTTCTTGATGTTTTAATAACTTCATATAGATTTTATGAAAACAAATATGAGTCAATTTGGTTTTTAGACATGAATCAAAGTTAATTTCTATATGAAATTATTGGTAGAGATGCATTACTTTAGTTGTTGGATTAATGTTTTTTTTCTGATAGCTAAGTTACAACCTTGGCCCAATGCGGAGGAAAATTTTGGAAAGTTTAATGGTCGATTACATAAACCTTTCGATGTAACACCCTCACTACTAGAATGTCACGCTTCCGGCTACGCCACTCTGATAGCAAGAAGTATTATGACTACTTTACATACTAAATATTTAAATAGGAGCCTGTGACTCGACACTGTATCGCTGCGTTCTTTGAAGTCCGGAAAATAAATACTTTATCTTAAGAAAAATACAAGCAGGCATAGATTCATATACAAAACTCCTTACATAATATCTTATAATATAATATACATATAAAACATACAACTCCTATCCCTCTTACAAACTAATTATAACAAAGACGAGGGAAGAAAATAATCTAATTCATACAACAACATATGAAACCAAATGCAGTTTAACTCTTCTTAATGCTTCTTCATCCGGTTCCTGAAAATGTAAAGCTGTAGGGGGGTGAGAACCTAACCACATGGTCTCACCACGGAGTTTCAAAGTTGTCATAAGAAGATATTTAACAAGAAAATTATTTTCAAGCTCAGTGATTATCATCGCCTTATGAATCCTTTAAAAATCAGTAGGTAATCGTTCAGAACTTTTTCAAAGAAACAATGTTTAATCTAATTGAAATCCGAAACATTTCCTTTCTTATAAGAAAATCTCAATTAGAAACCAACCACGCAATCAAACAATACAATCATTAATTCAGCACCAAAGTTCATTCTCAAATGTAGCACGTCAGGACAAACACAGGCAAGACAGACAAGGAAAGCACAAGTAGGTAGCAATTACAGCAAATAGTTCAAGTAGCAGTTAAGAACAGTTTAGCAATTAGGCAAACCAAAACAAGTTCAAACCCAAGCAAAGCATACAAATGTATATGATGCATGCCTGTCCTATGGCTGATGAGGCTCATCTGTCGGTTATCCAGCCAACCCGACAAGTCTGAATTGTCCTTAGACGGTCCCCCGACGTGCATCCCAAAGAGTCTATGCATAGCTTTTTCTCAAATAATCAATATTGCTCAATGGGGGTAACATTCCCGGGAATTTATATAGTGCCCGGTCACACTTACGTCGTAGGGTCAACAGAGTATCGAGTTTTTAACCTGGTACACGTGGTGGCAAGCCATGGTACTTTATCCAGGGAACCTCGTATCTCAGATAATTCAAAATCGTAAGCCATATGAATAATTCAAAGATCATATCTCAACATTCTCAACATCATAATCATTCATCAATCCAAATCTCATTTCCAAATTCATTCAAAAACCATATTTCAAAGAAAATTTTCATCGTCCTTCTTTCCATTTCATTCACTAACAATTCCCAATCCAAAACATAACTCTTCATTTGATAAATGAGGTAATTTTAAATCATATAATACTTAAAACCCTTTCAAAATAACTACTTTAAATGAAACTTCTAATTTTATAAAATTTCGGCAGCATCTCCTTTAAAACTCGGATTCTGCCACCCTTTTCGGGTCCCATCCAAACATTTCTCAAACTTTTTTCTCAACCATTTCCAAATCTCATTCATTTTTCAAAATTCAACCAGTTCCAATATCAAATTGTTTTCAAAGCGAATCAGTGCCAATAATAAATCTCTTTTTAAAATCAAACCAGCACAAATACTAAATCATTTATAAAGTCAGACTAACTCAAAATTAAACCGTTTCCAAAATTAATTCAGTTTCATATTCCAAATCATTTCCAAAGCTGATTCATTTACATTATCAAAAATAGCTTCAAAACCAAGAAAACCATTTTTCATGATAATCAACTAAATAAACTTTCAAACTAATTTCTTTTTAGCCATCACAAACTACTCAAGCAATCATGCAGCCAGTCATTCAGTCCAACAAACAACCACATTTATAAGACAATCATAATCACAGACATATGTTTCTCACATTAATATCTATTTATAACAACTCTGTAATGTAAAATAGATTTTAAGAAAACCCCTACTCAATTTAGTCAAAGCTCAGTAGTTAAACGCATCAATTCCTCTTCCGTTCATCACTTCTGTTTGGTTTATGATCCTGAGAGAGCAATTGCTTTACCAGCCAATATTATAGTCCCAGAATCTCCAACATTAGCAACATAGAGATGGTTATCAACCAAAACAGCAGTTGAAGCAGTAGAGCCATCATCCCGAAAAGTGTCTTTTTCAGAATCCAGAAATTGAGAATCAGTCCCTTGATACGTTTCACTTATAGCCAATTTGGCACCAGTAAAGAAAATTTGGATGCTTCATGAGATTATCAAAGAGATGCTCTTTCAAATATTAATACTCTGCAGCACGAGAACTACCATGGCCATCAAATATTCCAAATAAGCATACTGAATGATCACCAATCTTTAATGTTTTAATATCATAAAAATCCTCCATCGTTACTCTCTTCCATCTGAAGCTTGAATACCCACGGCTAAGCCTTCCATCCTCACTTTTCCACCCTCCACTTGCAAACCGGCCATCATCATTTTTTTGCTGGCATCATATTCACAGGGGAACCAACACTTCTTGATACAGAACCCGTATCCACCATCATGATTAAATTGACGAATAAGAAATACTAGGGGTAGCTTGCAAACTCCTCTTAGTGTTGTTTATTCTCACTTGTTTGGAAAAGGTTCCAGCTTGAACAACCAAAGGCTTACACGATTGCTGCATACCATCTAACCGACCAATCTAGAAGACATGGGTTCCGGCGGCAGTTTTCGGCAACCACACCCGCAGCAGCGCAGCTTCCAACAGAACCAAGTAGAGCGATAGTAACCTTCGAGCAACTTCGATGAGCTTCATCAGCGGTGGTAAGAAAGGCGGTCCCGACAGCCAGAGGCTCTAGCAGCGGTGGTGAGATTTGACGGCAGTGACGTAAACATCGTCTCCTTCCTCACGTCGCACTCTTCCTCCGTCAGTCTCCTCTCTTCGGGCACTCTCTGTCCTCGGCTCCACCGTGGATGGCGGTGACTCTGCTTGCGGTGAGGACGATGATGGTGACCTCAGCAGTGGCAGCGGCGGCAAGATGCGACGGCAACGGTGGCTTCTCCCCTGCGCGCGCTCTGCTCCTCCCTTGCATGGCTCTGGTTCGCGCTCCTCTTCCTCTGACGACGACACACAACGGCACGGACGCATCTGCGGCGGCGACAGCCTTAGCCGCGACGAAGAGCGGCGGAACAGCCCACTAGCTCCGGTGCATCTTCCCCCTTCCACCGGCGCTCTTCCCTCTCTTTCTCTCTGTTTTCTCAGATTTCACTCTCTCTTTCCCTGTTTTCATTTCCCTTCTCTTTTTCTTTTTGTTTATTCTGAAGCTGTGTTTCTTTAAAGAAAAGGGGGTGTGGCGCTGGTGGTTAGGGGTTAGGATAGAATTAGGATTTGATTTGGGACAAATGTAAAATTATAAATTTTTGGACAAATTGAAGTTTTGTTAAATTTTAATAAAATTAAGAGATATTATATTAAATTAATTTTTAAATTAATCCTTTAAAATTATTTTAAAGATATTATTTAATTATTAATTTGTTGATTAGCTTTTAATTAAATATTATAATTTAAAATATAAAATAATATAATTAATTTTATTTGTTTATAAGGATTAAAGTATTAAATTACAAAATCTTAATTATTTAAATCAAATCACGTAAAATTCTTATTATTTTACATTTACTAAAATTTATAATTTAAATATAGAAAATGATTCGTTAATTATAAAATTAGATAAAACCTTAAATTACTTTAAACTCAATTAATCAAAATTTGCTTTAATTATCTTTAATAAAATAATTTCTAAGATTAAAGTACTTAATGAATAAATAAATCAAAATTAGCTCTTAATAAGATTTTTCTAAAATTTCTGAGTCTTACATTCGACATTACCATCAAGGCTATATAATCACCCCAAAATACCCAAACAAAAAAACAGACAACACCAATAGTTCAAGCAAACAATACAAAAAAAAAATCAAAACAAACAAAGAAGCCAACACCAGCAACACCAACACCTCTTTGGAAAAAAAAAACTCCATAGAGCTCCTTCTCAAATCACATAGTCTTCCAGCAGCAACATATAGCCAACATAAGGCCTCCCCTCAACAACACTACGAGTGTCATCTATCCAAACAACCATCATATATCTTTCCTCTAGATTTCTATTTCAAATGATCCACTAGTTTATTGTAAATGATCCTTGTTATATGCCAACACAAAAAAGAGAAATCTCACACTTTGAGTTAATATAGGTACTATCAAGACTTAAATAAATCACCAACATAAAATAGAAGACAACTCTTATGGCATTAAAGTATGGATAAAATACCACACAAGAAACAAGCCCGTTAGAATAACTAGTTTCTATGAATAGCACCATGTTATTTTCATAGGATTCTGTTGTGTTGCTTGTGAAACTTACGAAATTAATAAATAATTAGTCAATAAATTAATTATTATTTAAAAAATTAAATTTTATAGTTTAGAAAAGTAAATAATTAAAATATGAATTTTAACACTAATTTTAAAGATTTTAGCCCAAAATTGAAACAAACGGGCAAAATCGATTAAACCGGACCCATATTAGCCCAAAGCCCAACCCACTAACATGCCAATGAAAGAGCTCAGCTCTTCCCTCCCTCAAACATAAGAGAATCATTCTGAAAACTTTGGGAAAAGCGAGAAAAATAAGAACCCTAACCCACTCTTGATTTTAATCTTCAATATCTTTCAATCTGGAGCTCCGATCGCCGCACCATCCGGGCAACGTGACCACCGTATCGAGCTCAACAAAATCCACCAAAAATGGTAAGTAACTAGCTATTTCTTTCTCATCCATCCTCCTTACAATTTTGACATTTAAAGTTTTGATTTTGAGAGATTATGTGATTTTGGTGTTTTAGGAGTGAATTAGCCTTGTGGGCTTGCTGGGTTTTATTCCAAACATCCGTCGAAAAGGTGAGAAACTTCTAACCCTTTTGAAATTGTTAAATTAGTAAACCCTATATTAATTTTAGTGATTGGTGTGAAATTAGATTGTATATATATGCATTAGAACCAAATTGATGGACTTGGAAGCTTGAGTTGGGTGTTGGGTGCTGAAAATCCTTGAGGTGGAGGCTTGGAGCTTGTGAATTGAGGACTTTTGGGGTGTTTGAGCATTAGGGAGGAATCGGCCAAGGGATGGTTTTGGTTTCTTGTAGATAATATGTAATGTTACGTGAAAACTTAGGCTAGTTGGCCGTAGGATAAGTTGGATTATGTGAGTTTGTTAATGGTTAATAGCTTTGGTGGTAATGTTGAGTTTATTATGAAAATGTGTTGTTTGATGATGGTTGTGATGAAGATAGATTGATGTATATGAAGTGTCATTGCCTGTTTAATTTGGTGACGAAATTGTTGAATGCGTATATGAAATTGTTGAATGATTGAAGGAAGAAAAATTTGGTGTTGGTGTGAGGTGAGGTATGTTTGGGGAGTTTTAGTGTTGTTTTGATTATAAAAATGTTGACTTGAAATTGAGAATTTGGAAAGAAAAGAGGTTTTGGGGTTTTTGGAGAAACTTGATTTTCTACCAATTTCAGCGGGCTATAACTCGGTTTTTGGACCTCCAAATTTTGTCGAATTTATTTCAAATGAAAATTGGTCCGTGAAGTTTATGCCGTTCGAAGAATGGATGAAAACTCATTTAAAATGAAAGAGTTATGTGCGTTTGAAGTTTGGTGTCAAATTTTGAAATTCTGCAACTTAGCAGCTTTTTGAGAAAAAGGAGGAGTCGCATACGCGAGCATGCACACGCGATGCGGAAATTTCTCATTGCCTTAATATTTCACGTATGCAGACATAGTCCCACGTACGTGGAGCTGGTAAAATCGAACACTCGCGTACGCAGGCGGCACACACTACGTGAGAAGTTCCTTTTGTTTTGCCTTCTAGTGTACGCGGCCATAAGCTCGCATACACGAGACCCCTGTTTTGGCTAAAAGTGGGGTTTTTGCATACTAAACCAATTTTCTAGCTTTCAAACCCCCCTTACACTTGTTTTTGGTCCGTTAGTAAGCTTTTAAGCCTTATAATAAAAATGAGTCTGTTAAATAAATAGAGGGGACATTGGAAGGGTTTTGCGAATTGTTAACTGAATTAATGAAGGGTTGGTTGATTGAGGAAGTGTAGAATATTGAGACTATTATGAATGAAGGCTAACTTTATGATGATCGGCTGATATTGAGGAATATATGATTGATGGTGATTGATGATGAGTATTTCTATATATTCTCTTTGTTTGTAAAGTGTATCGGGCACTATATCCCATGAGTGTGTCAGGCACTATATCCCAAGAGTGTGACAGGCATTATATCCCAAGAGTGTGGGAGCACTTTACCCTAGAAACTGTGTCAGACAATGTATCCCAAGAATGTGACGGGCACTATATCCCAAGAGTGTGGAAACACTTTATCCCAGAGAATGCGATGGGCACCATATCCCATGAGTGTGGCGGGCACTATATCCTAAGAATATGACGGGGACTATATCCCAAGAGTGTGGAGACATGTCAGAGATAGAGACGATATCTGGGTTAGCTACCGGGTGTATCAAGTTCTGGAAAAGTAACTGATACGTGAGCTCACAGCTAGTAGAAAAGGCATACATCATATGATTTGTTTGTCTTGTTTGAGTTTGTATTACTTAGGTTTGAATATCTATGCTTATTTGCTATATGTTCTACTTGCTGTAACTGCATTCTATTTGTGTTTTCCTTATCTGTATTGTATGTGTGTGCAATTGACATACCCTTTGTCTGGCGAAGGAGTGACGAGGGTAGTTCCATCGATGTTTCGAAGGGTTGGAGGAAGCATTAAGAGAAGAGTTAAGTTAGAATTAGGTTTATAACTTGGAAACCTTTGATAGTTTACCTAAATCGTGGTTTACCTTATTCCTTTAAGTTTAATTTTGAGTGTCGGACTTCTAGGATTGCCTCTGGACCTTATATATTATGTACGTTGGCACCTTTACCATGCTGAGAACCTTCAGTTCTCATTCCATACATATGTTGTCATTTTTCAGATGCAGGTCGAGAGGCACCTTGCTGAGCGTCTGGAGTTTCCTGAGCAAGCGGAGTTGGTTCTTTTGGGGATTCTACATTTTGTCTTAGGCTATGTTATATATGTACTTAGACTTTCCTTTTATGTATTTTGGATATCATACCTCTTAGAGGATACTTTGGAGAAACAGGTGTCAATTGTGTTTTGGGATATTTGGGATATATATATATATATATGTGTGTGTGTGTGTGTGTGTGTGTGTATGTGTGTGTGTGTGTGTAAATATTCTTTGGCCGGCCTTGGCTTCGCAGGTCGAGTCAGGGGTTTGATATTCTGTTATTTTGGTACTCTATTCTGTATATCTTCATGTCTTATCATTTTCTGTTGACTCGGTTTTACGTTTTTGAGTATGATGCGCTTTTCTTTTTACGGTTTTTGCTTAAACTTTTCTTCAAGGCTCCTAGTTACAAATTCTTTCAATTATATCTACGTATATATTTTATTTTAAATGTTGTAATAGCATACCACCTCTATTTTACGAACTAAAGCATAAAGCTCTGTGTGGTAGGGTGTTACATTATAGTATCAGAGCAGTTCGTTCATGTAGAGCCTGAGAGATGGACTGACTATGCTTCTGGACATACTCTGAGTGTCTGTATATGCTGAGTAGGATATCTAACTGATACATGTGAAATATTTGTTCATGAGTATGTATTTGGGACTTTGAAGTACTAGACTTGAGATATTGAAACTGATCACCTTGATATCACTTATTTGGTGTGAACAGGAGCCAAATGACGACTCGTGGATGAGACATGGTCGAGGGGGAGGTCAGAGTGGTAGTGAGGGACTCGAGACTACTGAAAATAAACCCGCAAACTTCATAACGGCCCTGGAGAACATGGCTGCTGCTATGCAGGCCACGACCACAGCGTTAGGGAATCAAGCTGGTAATAGGAATGGCGGTAATGGAGAAAACGGGCCAATGACTTTAGCAATCTTTCTGAAAGTAAACCCACCAATCTTTAGAGGAACGACGAACCCCACGGAGGTAGATATTGGTTTTAGGCTATGGAAAGAGCCTTGCAAGTGCAACAGGTACCTAAGGATCAGTATGTTGAACTTGCCACATATCAGCTGATGGGTGAAGCGCAGTATTGGTGGCAGGAAACACGTCGTCTTCTGCAGTGAGACAATTTTGCGATACCTTGGGGCACCTTTCAATCTGAATTTTATAAGAAGTATTTTCCTAACTCCGTCAGGATAGCCAAGGAGCTTGAATTACTACAGTTGAAGTAGGGTTCAATGTCTGTCGCTGAATACACAAATAAATTTGAGGAGCTATGTCATTTTTCTAAGATTTGTCAGGGGGTTCCGGGGGATTTTGAAAAGTGGAAGTGCATAAAGTACGAAGGTGGAATTATGAGTGATATTCTGAGTACAATAGGACCAATGGAGATCAGAACCTTTTCAGAGTTAGTAAACAAGAGTAAGGTTGCTGAGGAATGTTCAAGAAAGTCTGCTATGGCAGAGAGTGATAGTCAAGAGTTCCACCGGAAGGAGCACAATCAGAATTTGGCACCAAAGGGTCAAGACTTCAAAAGGAATGGGAGCTACCATCCCGACAAGCCTCGCAGGAATGGGTCAAGTCCATGTTACCATTGTGGGGAATTAGGACATATCTCCCGATATTGTCTACGTGGGAGGACTCAGGATGCCGATCAGTCGCAACGAGGTGGAGGTTATCATGAAACTAGTAACTGAATTTTAATTAAGTTATAAGACACATAGAGACGTTGCATTTATTCATACCTAAGACAGAAATGACAAATTAGGATTCGAGAAGATCAACTTAGAACAAAACTTAGTTCTACCGCGTAAGGTATTACTGTTAGAGCCTGCAGAGTTTAAGCAGATTTTGTTAGCATGGGACGAATATTCAAATTCCGAGAGATAAATAAAACAGAGTGTGGCAGCAGAAGCGCGCAGATTGGAAAGACCTCAAGACTACTATATGTTGAGTTAAGGATTACTCTCATGAACTCGTGTGGTGAACGATATTTTCAATGGCGTAAAAATTGGGGGGGTAGGATGTGAACCCACAAAATTAATAAATTATTAGCCAATAAATTAATTATTATTAAAGAAATTATAAAAATTAATTTTATAGTTTAGGGAAATAAAAATGATTAAAATATAAATTTTAACACTAATTTTAAAGATTTTGGCCCAAAATTGGGCTAAACAGGTGAAACCGGTTGAACCAGGCCCATATTGGGCCCAAGGCCCAACTTACTAACATGTTAATGAAAGAGCTCAGCTCTTTCCTCCCACACATAAGGGAATCACGCTGAAACTTTGGGGAAAGGGGAAAAAACAAGAACCCTAACCCACTCTTGATTTCAATCTTCAATATCTTTCAATCCGAAACTCCGATCGCTGTACTGTCTGCAGCCATGCGACTACCGCATCGAACTACAAAATCCATCAAACAAAGTGGTAAGTAACTATCTATTTCTTGCTCATCCATCCTCCTTACAATTTCAATATTTGAAGTTTTGATTTTGAGAGATTATGTAATTTAGTGTTTTAGGAGTGAATTAGCCTTGTGGGCTTGCTGGGTTTTGTCTCAAACATCTGTCGGTAAGGTAAAAGACCTCTAACCCTTGTGAAATTATTAAATTAGCAAACCCTATATTGATTTTAGTGATGTTGGTTTGGAATTAGATTGTATATATGTGTATTAGAACCAAATTGATAGAGTTGGAAGCTTGAGTTGGGTGTTGGGTGCTAAGAATCCTTGTGGTGAAGGCTTGGAGCTTGTGAATTGAGGACTTTTGGGGTGTTCGAGCATTAGGGAAGAATCGACCAAGGTATGATTTTAATTTCTCGTAGATAATGTATAATTTTACGTGAAAACTTAGGCTAGTTGACCATAGGGTAAGTTAGATTATGTGAGCTTGTTAATGGTTAATAGCTTTGGTGGTAATGTTGAGTTTATTATGAAAATGTGTTGTTTGATGATGGTTGTGATGAATATAAATTGATGTATATGAAATATAGTTGATTGTTTAATTGGGTGAGAAAATTGTTGAATGCGTATATGGAATTGTTGAATGATTGAAGGAAGAAAAATTTGGTGTTTGTGTGAGGTGAGGTGGTTGGAAGGTAAGTGAGTATGTTTAGGGAGTTTTGGTATTGTTTTGATTATAAAAACTTTGACTTGAAATTGAGAATTTGGAAAGAAAAGAGGTTTTTGGGTTTTTGGAGAAACTTGATTTTTGACCGAATTCAGCGGGCTATAACTCAACTTCCAGACCCTCAAATTTTGTCAAACTTATTTCAAATGAAAATTGAGTCCATAAAATTTGTGTCGTTTAAATAAGGAATGAAAAATCATTTAAAACGAAAGAGTTATGCGCGTTTGAAGTTTGGTGTCAAATTTTGAAATTCTGTAACTTAGCAACTTTTTTAGAAAAAGGAGGAGTCGCGTACGCGAGCATGCACATGCGATGCGGGAATTTCTCACTGCCTTGATATTTCACGTACGTGGACATAGTCCTACGTACGCGGACCTGCTAAAATCGAACGCTCGCGTACGTAGGCGGCACCCGCTAACAAGAAGTTCCTTCTGTTTTGCCCTCTTGCGTACGCGGCCATAAGCTCGCGTACGCGAGACCCCCCTGTTTTGGCTAAAAGTGGGATTTTTGCATACTAAACAAATTATCTAGCTTTCCAAACCTCCCTTACACTTGTTTGAGGTCTGTTAGTAAGCTTTTAAGTCTTAGAATGAGAATGAGTCTGTTAAATAAATAGAGGGGACATTGGAAGGGTTTTGCGAAGTGTTAACTAAATTAATAAAGGGTTGTGATATGTGAGCATCTTGTACTGATTTTTCCCTTATTTTCTAGCCATTTTTAGTTAGAATTTACTAAGTTTTAATATATTTTAATGCAAAAATCCTCTTTGGATGTTACTTTGAGTTGTTTTAGGGTTTTTATGATTTCAGGTGAAATTCAGAGTAATTTGGCAGAGTTTTGTGCAAAAAGATGTGAAGCTGTCTCTTTGGGCGCTAAATGCCCAACTGGTGTTTAGCACCAACAAGCCTCACAAACCAGAAATGTTGCTGCCTCTTTGGGGTGCTAAACGCCTAACTGGCGTTTAGTGCCAGGCAATCCGAGCCAAGCCCACACTTTTGGAGCATCTCTAGTGGATTTAGCTTTTATTAGTTATCTTATCCTTTATTTTTGTAATTTTTATTTACAAACAATATCTTTTAGTTTTAGGATTTAATATCTTATTTTAATTTCAAATGAAATTAGGTTAGATATAAAAGGGAAAAGATTCACCCTTCAGGGGATCTTCGCACTTCCGCACATTACACTTTTCAGAACCCTTGTTTTCTCTATAAGTCATGAGCCACTAAACCTTCTTGGTTAAGGTTAGGAGCTCTATTTATTTCTATGGATTAAGACTATTACTTTCTATCTTAATTAATGTATTGATTTAGTTTCAAGGATTACTTTTGTTCTTCATTTTATGACCCTTATTCTAGATGCGTTCTTATGACCCTTGGGAGAGGTCTCTCACCTGAACACAGCTTGGAAGTAAATTCCTCCTAAATTGCTAATTACTTAAACTAATCTGGATACGTGACATATAATCCATTTAGCTTTGGGTAATTAGGTTTTTGTGGCCATAAAGTAGATTTGAACTTAACCCTCTAATCGTAATCAAGTGACTAAGGAATTGGTGGTTGATGAAGGTTAGAGGAGACTAAAACACTAAGGGATTAGGGTTTAGTCAATTACAGTTTGCCATGAAATGAATCTTGCATGATTAAAATAGTTGGTAAGAAAACTTGATCTGAAAAAGTAAACATCTCCGAAACGTTAGCTGCGTTCTCTTATTGATTTCTCACTAATTCTCTTAATTGCTTTCTTTACTCTTGAGCTACAGCTTAATGCTTTTGAAAACCACAAAACTAACTTTCCTATCTGCCTAACTAAACCAATCAGTCAACCATTGTTGCTCAGTCCATCAGTCCTCGTGGGATCGACCCTCACTTACCTGAGGTATTACTTGGACGACTCGATGCACTTGCCGGTTCAGTTGTGGATATTCTCAAAATCCGTACCAAGTATTTGGCGCTGTTGCCGGGGATTGACGGTGATTGAAAATTACCAGTTGTTTGATTGCTCAGATTAGGTATTTTTCTTAGTTTTGTTTGTTTATTTCTCTTTAAATTTTTGAAATTTAAGTTTTATTTTATTTAAAATTTTTTCTTAATTTTTTATCTTAAGTTTGGTGTCCCGTTGTGATTTTTCTTTTTTTGCAATTTTCGAAAACACTATTATTGTCTATTGTTTAATTTTAAAAAATTGTTAACTACTTTTCCTTATTAATTTTCAAAATTTGAGGCTTAATTGTTTACTTTGTTTTATTTTATTTATTTTTACATAGGATACCTCACTAGGAATTCTTTGCACTCTGACGTAGTAATTCCCACTTTTCTTTGTTTTTCATTTGTGTGTGCAAAAACAGGAAGAAGCTCACCATGGATCCGAATGGAAATGAGCAACCTAGAAGGATCCTGGGCTCATACACTGCCCCAACTCCTTATTTTTATGGGCACAGTATTGCAGTACCTCCCATTGGTGCAAATAATTTAGAGCTGAAGCCATAATTGATTACTCTGGTGCAACAAAATTGTCAGTTTCATGGACTCCCACAGGAGGATCCAAATATGTTCATCGCCAACTTCCTGCAGATATGTGATATTGTGAAAACTAATGGAGTAAATCCTAAAGTTTATAAGCTAATGCTCTTCCCATTTGCTGTGAGGGATAGGGCAAAGCAGTGGCTTGATGTTCAGTCCCAGGAGAGCTTGGACACTTGGGACAAGGTAGTTAATAAGTTTTTTAACAAGTTCTTTCCTCCTCAGAGGTTGACTAAGCTGAGGACAGATGTTCAGACCTTTATGCAGGGAGATAGTGAGTCCCTCTATGAAGCCTGTGAAAGGTACAAGTTGATGCTCAGGAAGTGTCCTCCTAACATGTTCTCAGACTAGATCAGGGTGCATATTTTCTATGAAGGACTATTTGATATGGCCAAAATGTCTCTAGACAATCCTATAGGTGGTTCTTTGCATATGAAGAAAACGCCTAAAGAGGCCAATGACTCATAACACCTTCCACACTTGGCCAATTCAGCACCAATGCCTCCCATTTCATAGAGAGAAGCTGAAATAGAAAAGAGGGAGATGAGAGCAAACGCTTGAATACACTATTTATTCTCCTCTTCAATTGCTCATAACTTTCGAGACAAGCCGTTTGTAGTCACGCGTTCGTCTCGGATCCTTCTTCAATTCTATTTGAATATTGTGGTAAGAAACTTTTAATTTCTTGTCCAGTTTGCTATCCTCTTCCATTTCACATTTTTGGTTTCGGTATTGAGAAAATTTCAAATTTTTTATATTTAGGGGATGTTCAATATTGAGTTCTAATAGAGTTTCAACTCAGGGTTGGGTAAGACAAGGTAAAGAATCTTAATCTCCTAATTTTTTCCACTATATATGAAAACCTAGTTGAATTATGTGAAAATTTTGTGATTAGATGGAATAGAGCTTGTTTGGATTGAATTTGGAGTGAAACAGAACTAGCTTGGTGCATTTTGGTGCGGGATTAAATTCAAGGATCACTTTGGTGTGGAATTGGTAGAGGTTGGAGTGGCACAGAGAAAATCAAAGTGTTGGGAAAACCGCCATCTTAGAGGTACGGGTTTGAGTTTTAAGTAGGCATTATGTAAGATTATGTGAATGCCTAGGTTAATTGTCCCTAAAATAGGATTGAATGGAATTGGTTGATGTTGTGTTAATTGGTTGCAAATTGTGAATTTAGTAGTTATTGAGTGATGTGAATGTATATATGAATGAGCTTAATTGAATATGGGTTATGGTATGCTTGATTATGATGGAAATTGATATTGAAATTGGGCTAGAAGCTAAGATAGGGTGAGATATTCCCTATATGGTAAGTCAAAGTAAGTAGTGGTGTTACCTTGTTGCAATATGTTAAAATAATGATGATGATGAGTGATTTTTAGTGTGAATGTGTGAATTTTGGATGTATAAGTATTGCTTGTTGTGTTGTAAATGAATAATTTGATGAATTATATATATATATATATATATATATATATATATATATATATATATATATATATATAAGTTGGAATGGTTATAAATTGGTAACAAGTTGTGAGGGAATGTTTTGGGACTGTTTTGATAGGAATTGGATAAGGGAGTAGATGAAATAGTTGATCTTTTGAAAATTTGTAAACACAAATTTTTAACCAACTTCGACGGGCTATAAATTGGTTCTCAGACCTTCAAATTGGGTCTGTTTAGTTTATAACATTCGAAGAACAGATGGAAAATGATTTTTAACAAAAAAGTTATGCGCGTTTGAAGTTTATGGTTAAAAACTAAATTCTGCAAAAGTTGCAGAAAATTGAGGTCGTGCGTATGCGTATGCACGAGGGGTGCTACAAAATTGAAAGAGTTTTGTGCGTATACTATGTGCACACACAACTTGCATTCCAGAAATGAATCTTTTTCGTGCGCGTTCCGCACATCCGTACAAAAGGGAGGCTCGTGCCTACGCACAAGGCATGTGTACGCACGATTGTCCTATTTTTCAAGAAATATTGTTTTCAACTATTTTTTTCCTATTCAGTATGCTTTTTCACCTCTGTAACCTTGTTTAAAGTTCGATAACTAGTTTCTAGTTCTCGGAATGAGTGTGAACACATGGATTGGATTAAATCGATATTTTGGATGAGATTGTTGATCAAAGTGAATGATTATTGATGAAGGCTTATGTCCAATGTACTTGCTGGGTAAAGACATTATTGTGCACTGAATGAGATCTGAAATACTTGTGCTGGCAAGGGCCGGGGTCATTCCCGCTTACATACTTGTGCTGGTAAGGGCTAGGGTCGTTCCCACATGCATACTGAACTGATGATTACTCTTGGCAACGACGTGGCAAGGACGATGGTGAATCCCGCTTGTGCACTGAGTTGAGTTATGCCAAAATAAGGACGATGGTTAATCCCGCTTGTTTCGTGGCTCTCTCTGGTTGTAAGGGTGGCCGGGCACGCATCCTGGATAGCATTGCCTCTAGTGAGAGGTGTAAGGGCGGGCACTATCCTTTTTAGACAGGCTTTGATGAAGTCCAGATTATTTTATTCCTCATCGAGATACACGACAGAGAGACAATGTCCAGGTTAACTACCGGATGTATCAAGTTCTGACATGTAATCAACACGTGAGTTCATGGCCAGTAGGACAGGCATACATTATATGCATTTATGTGAAATTTTTTGAGTGTGCATTATTTTGGTTTGCCTACGTGTATATCTCTGTTTAATTGCTAATTGTTGTATATGTTATATCTGTTATTAATGATGTTTGCATCCTATAAATTGTGATTGCTTCTGCTGAAATTAATACCGAAATTCTGTGGTATTGAATTGAAAAGAGACAGGCTAAGATGAGTGTTAAAGGAACTTGAGATTTGGACTATGAACATAGTGAAGTGTGTAGTGTGTTTATCCTATTTTGGATTAGCATAACCCTAGGCTTGGATCTTGGTTGTTGGAGTTTAGAATTGCCTAGTGGGTTTAGATAGTTTTATATTGTCTCTATTTGAAATTGTTACCCTGCTGGAAACTTTTTGGTTCTTACCTGTTTCGGGAATTTTTTTTGTTTTCAGATACAGGACATGACGCACCTCGCTGAGCGTCCTGGATTCTCTCTGTAAAGCAAATACTACTTTTGGGATTTTATTTTGTGCTTAGTATATGTATTTATATATGTTCTCTACTTTTGTATTTTGACATGTATATTCCTCTTAGAGGTTGATTTCGAAAAAACAGGATTTATGTTTATGTTAGCTAATTTGGGGCTGTATGTATATATTTTGTAACTGGTCTCTGCTTCGCAAATCGAGACTAGAGCTGGTTATATAACTCTTTTAAAACTTTATATCTATATATATGTCTTTCACTTCTTTTTCTGTAATTTACGCTTTCTACTTTTAACGTTTTTCGAGTGTGACGCGATAACTTTGTTTTACCAATCCTTCTTTCAAGGTTCCTTGTTAAATTATCTTTCAAATATATATACGTATTTTGCTTTTAGACGTCGTAACACCTCACCATCTCTAATTTACAATTTAAATATAAAGCTCTGTGTGATAGGATATTACAATTCTAAAAATTTATATCTGTTTACTCTATTTTTTTTAACCCTTTTGTGAATGTAAACTACTTGAACTAATGTTGAATAACAGTTTATGGTATACTTTGATTATTAAGTTATTGGAGAATTATTATACAATGCACCAAGAATGTAAATGGTGCAAAGTGCAACGTGCACATTGGGATCTAGTGATAAAGATCATAGGTCCATTATTTAACCAAGTTACATAAGATCCACTTTCACATTCTAATAATTTAATTTTTATGTAATAACATTGTAAAATAATTTTATATATGTATTTAATTATGTAATGGCATATTAACACTTTTACATTGACTACGTTAATAATTATCTAAAAAATGAATGTTAATTTTTGTTCAAGTCGAAAATTAAATTTAGTTATTGATGTTTTAATAACTTCATATAAATTTTGTGAACAAATATGAGTCAATTTGATTTTTAGAGATGAATCAAAGTTAATTCCTATATAAATTTATTGGTAAAAATTTTTAGATGCCTTATTTATCATGTGTTTATTTTGATTATTTGACTAGTCTTAAATTCTTGTATCTTAGTTTGTAAAATTTTATGTTTATGTAACCTATGACCTCCAATGTTAGGGAAGAAAAATGTGGTGAAAATAATAGAATAAATATTAGAAAAATATATAGTCAAAATAAGACATTTGAAATGCAATATTTTTTTTTTTATCTGATATCAAGAAATTACAAATTAATGAGTATCATTTTATCTCAGTATAAAGTCTTCAAGTAATTTGCTTTAAAAAATTGTTCATTTCTAGTTAAAATCAGTTTTTTATTATTTACGGAAATTATTTTAATTCATTAATACCTGGTAAAATAAAAATAACTACAAAAACCAGAATAAGTTCTACAAAACCAAAGAAAATTTAAATTTAATTTGCAACAAAAAATCTAAGATAATGTTCATGGATCTCCAAAACCAACAGATGCATAAAGTGGTCTAATCCAACACAATGCAAGTACACCACAAATTGCATTTTTGTTATGTAACAGTAATGTTAGGATGGTAAAAAAAATTAAAATTTATTTTATTTAGTATTTATTAGTTGTAACGATAATTAATAAATATTAGATAAGACAAATTTCAATTATTTTGTCATTTTTTTTTGTCTTCCAATTATGTAATACTATATGCATACTATTTAAAAAGGGAAAAAAAATAAAAGAAAAACAAAAATAAAACTAAACTAAACTTGATGCCATATATAGAGTAACTGATTGCTACATCATATTGGTGGATAAGGTTAATATTTACATTTGGTTTGAGTTAATGCAAAAATGCATAAAGATCCATGCTCTACCTGAAAACCCTTTTGCATAACCTATTCCTCTTATTTTACCTAAACAAAAGCAAAACCCATTACTAATACTTCACAGTGAATGAATGACAAGAAGAAGATGGAGCCTTCAATGTGATTAAAAGAGGGGGTTGAAAACAGGGTTTGATTCATGGATTAAGCTAAAGGGGCAATCGCTCCCACTAAAATTTAATTTTTTTTTTAAGTAATAAATATTAAAGATATTTATTTATTCTTATTAATAAATTTATCCTCACTATATTAAATTATTATAAAAATTATTATATTATCATATTATATATGTTTTGTCTTCACCGTCAAAATTTTATAGATTGTCGACAGTAGATAATCAAGAGCGACAAGCACACCTAGCCCACTTTAACAACCGCCAATAACTCCCCTTTTTGGTTTTGGTTTTCCTTATAGGAGATTGATCAATGTCTAATTCCTTTTCGTTCAGCATCTCCCACAGCACTCGAATATCTTCATGTTCACATGCCATCACATCATGCCGTAGATTCAAAAGGCCTGAAATATTGTCGTTGTAAACATTAAATAAACCAATAAAAAATCATAAACAAATGTTTAGCATAATTAATGGTTATCATATTAGGAAACACAAATTAATATTATAGTTCTTACATTTTCATCTTTTTCAAATAATAATTGTTAAATAAGACAATTTAAGATTGTTTGGACTTATTATTTATTGATTTAAGAAACATATAAATTTACCTGTTTGGCGAATCTCGAAGGCAATGGTGAGGCCGCCACAAAACCTTCGAATTGAGTGCATCATGTTTCGCCACCACTTTCCTTTCCGAGAAAATTTTACCTCCTTCATCACTACTTAGTATCAGTTAAAATCCTCAATGATAAATATGTGTACTAACAACACCGAAGCTTGAAAGAAGATAAATAAAGTAAGAATTATTCAGTATTTTAGATTTTAATTTATAGGAGATAAGAAGCAAGAAGAATATGATTATGCAAATTGTGAATCAATGAAAGCAATTTTTATATATAACGCCAAATTCTAACTAAATAAAAACAGAAAACGGAGAGAGAAGGTGGTTATTATTACAATATAATTTTACAAATTGGAATCAATCGGAGAAGTTTTATATAATAACACAAAATTCTACCGAAAGAAGAAACAGAAAACAGTGGGAGAGAGAAAGAGAGAGGTTAGTTAGAATAAGAGTGGTGAATAGGAGGAAATAATTACTTGTGAAACAAACAACATGGAGCACTGACTGTTATGTTCTGTTTTGTGGTTGTTGCTTTTTGTTTGTTTTGTTTTTTGTTTCTTTTTTTTTTCTGTTTTTGTTCGTGTGTTATGTGAGAAATAGTTGTTGTTAGAGAATCATTAGCATCAATTTAGATCAATTAGTATCGTCTATTTTTATATAGTATATCTGTATATTAATTATAAGATTCTATGCCTTTATTACTCTGATTCATTTAGCACCTATCTCTTGTATATTGTACTTTTTTGATCACATTTCAATAATACACTTTTCAGATTTCTCTCCTAGTCTCTTGTTTCTAACAGTTGTAAAAGGAAATAGGCAGCACATGACTTAAAAATAGGCAAGAAAAATCTTCTCAAGGTTCAAGTTGCATTTACATTTCTATTTCCAAACCAAAAACGGCTGAAAGAAACGGATGATCTCAAAATCAAGAAGAATAAGGAGAATCATGGCTCAGCTAGCTTCTTAGGCTTCACCATCAACTGGATTTTCGGCATTTGATTCTCAAATATATGTACTAATAAATAAAGAGAAATACTACTTATACACAAAAAATCAGTCATCAAATAATTAAATATATAATATAAATTAAAAAAAATAATATATATTTATACACAAATATATCGTGAATTGATTTAGTAACTGAGCTTTGTACGTAAATAACATTTTTGTGAATAAAATAATCAAAATGACACCAATTAAGCATCTCATATCTAATAGTAACATTATAAGTCATAACAGTCAGGAGAGAAACGTGGTTTAACCAGAACCTCAAGTGGAGTAGCTTTAACATTAGTCAATCCAAGAATTCCAGTCATATCAACAGGTTCTGAAGATGGATTCAAGATTTCAAAGGAATGTAAAAAGCTAGCCAGAGTAAAGTGAACCATTTGAAGGCCAAAAGATACTCCTGGACACATTCTTCTACCACTTCCAAATGGTAACAACTCAAAATGGTGACCCCTAACATCAACATCTTTGTGAGTTGTAAGAAACCTTTCTGGTTTGAACTCCAATGGATATGGCCAACTGTGAGAATTGGTGTTAATCTTCCAGATATTTGTAATTAACTGAGTTCCTTTCTTAATATGGTATCCGCCTAAAGTGCAATCTTGGGTGAATTCGCGCGGCGCTGAAAGAGGGGCTGCCGGACACAACCGTAGTGTCTCTTTGACTATTGCTTGAAGATATACCAATTTGTTTATATCCGACTCTTTTATGCATCTCTGGTTTCCAACTTGGGTGTCAAGTTCTTCTTTTGCTTTCTCTAGTATATTAGGATTTCTCATAAGCAAACACATTGCCCATGTAAGGGTAACAGTGACGGTATCAACTCCTCCAACAATCATTGCCTGAGAAAATAACATGAAGAATCATAGGAAGAATACCTTATTTATCTCAATAAGTTCAATCTCATAAGAGAGAGAATATATAAATTGTTACGGATCCGGTCCACGGATCCCGGACCCAAGGCTAAACCCGAACCCGGTTCCTCGGGTTCGACCCGTTTCCCTATTCCAGAAGGTCCGAAACCGGCCCTCTAAAGGTCCTAACCGACTTTCGAATTCAAACGCCTCCCTTATCTTAGCCAAACAGGACAAGATAAGACGACTCCCATCGCCTATAAATAGAGGACCCAGGTCCCTCCAGGTATTCATTCATTCCACACACCTTATACCTCTTAGATCCATTCTGACTTGAGCGTCGGAGTGTCTTTGCAGGTACCTCCCCACATTGCTCCAATCAAGCGACCCGGCTTTAGCCTTGATCCGCAGGTTCCCGATCCACCCTTCAATCCGTACCAGAGACATCTCGTACATTGGCGCCGTCTGTGGGGAACTTGCGCCAGCCAAGCCGAATGGGGGACGTCCTGGAGGAGACCCCCTCAAGCCAGGATAACTCCCGACCGCTTAACCCAACCCCAGAACACCAGGAGGTCACAAACCAAGCAAGAATAGCGAGTACTGTCCAACACACGAACGACCACGTCGTCACGGACCAACGACATCCTGAGAAAGCTAGGGACAAAGCGGCACAGATCATCCAGGATCTCTGCCTCCGGGTCCAGGAACTCGAAGGCAAATTGACCAATAGAGAAAAATACAACAACGAACACGGAAGCCACGCAACTTCCAGATCAAGGTCTCGCCGCGGTAGGTCGCCAACCCGACGACACGACAGAAGAGACGGTCGCAGCGCCTCACGTGACCACAGACACGAGAAGTCACCAGAACGGCGATACAACAAGAAACACAACCGCAGTGCTTCCCGAGATCTGAGTTACCAACACTACTCAGACGAAGATCGGAGGGACCGAAACACCAAGCGCACGAGAAACGACCATATAATAATGGGAGCTACACCCTTCACAGAAAGAATCTTAAGAGAAAAACTCCCCAAAGGTTTCGACAAACCTACCGACATGAAGTATGATGGAACCAAAGATCCCCAAGAACACCTAACGGTCTTCGAAGCCAGAATGAACCTGGAAGGAGCGACCGACGTGGTCCGATGCAGAGCCTTCCCGGTAACCCTAGCAGGACCGGCGATCAAATGGTTCAACGCCCTCCTAAACGGATCCATAGCCAGTTTTCACGATGTGACACGAAAATTCATGGCCCAATTCCCAACCAGAATCACTAAAGCCAAACACCCCATCAGCTTACTGGGAGTCACGCAAAAACAAGAAGAATCCACAAGGAAATACCTCGACCGCTTCAACGACGAATGCCTGACGGTCGACGGACTCACGGATTTCGTCGCAAGCCTTTGCCTAACCAATGGACTCATGAACGAAGATTTTCGCAAACACCTCACCACCAAACTAGTATGGACCATGCACGAGATCCAGAACGTCGCCAGAGATTACATCAATGACGAAGAAGTCAGCCAGGTCGTCGTCGCCAACAAACGGCAAAACGCCAACACCCAACACGGCAACTCGGCTTCTCGCCAAAACCCACCACCCAGAGAGAATCAAAGAGACCACCCCAGATCGGCAAATACAAGCCGACCACCGAGAATTGGCAAATTCTCCAATTACACGCCCCTAACAGCACCAATTACCGAGATATATCACTAAATAGCAGACCGAGATATAATTCCGAAAGCCCGACAACTCAAGGAAAGGACGGGAGGCAACAAAACCCTCTACTGTGACTACCACCGAGGTTACGGTCACAAGACTCAAGACTGTTTTGACCTTAAAGACGCCCTCGAACAAGCCATACGAGACGGCAAACTCCCAGAATTTGCCAAAATCATCAGAGAACCAAGACGCGCGGAAAGAGACAGATCGCCGGAGAGAGAAGGGCGTAACCCAAGAATCCAAAAGCAACCCCCCAGGGAAAGCCCGAAGGAAGACCCGACCATCATAGTAAACGTCATCACAGGCAAAGACGTGTCAAGTAAGTCAAAACTAACGATAAAAAAAGACCTCAAAGTAATGGCTGTCAGAAACCAAACCCCAACCGCTGTGGCCGACAACACGATAACCTTCTTACCAGAGGATTGCCAGCACGGCACCTCGGCCGAGGATGCCCCTTTCGTCATCTCGGCCAGAATCGGAACAGGACTAGTACGAAGGATACTGGTAGACACCGGGGCAGACTCAAACATCCTTTTTCGAGGAGCTTTCGATAAACTCGGGCTCCACAACGACAACCTCCAAACACACTGCAACAGCGTCACGGGACTCGGAGACAACTTTCTCAAACCAGATGGCTCAATCACACTTCCCATCACCGTAGGAACGAGCAGCCAGAAAAAGACAATCCTATCTGAATTCGTAGTCCTAAAAGACTCCACAGCATATAACGTGATCCTCGGAAGGAAAACAATCAATGACTTCTCTGCAGTCATCTTTACCAAATACCTCCTTATGAAGTTCAGAACCGACGACGGCTCCGTCGGTACCATCCACGGGGACCGAGAAGTCGCAGCCGAATGCGACAACACCAGCCTAGCCCTAAGGAAGAAGTCCCGAGATGCGGCCGGAGTATTCCTAGCCGATCTGGATGCCCGACAAGACGGCCAACCCAGGCCAGAACCAGAAGAAGATATGGAAAAACTACAAATAGGGCCAACCAAAGATGAATACACCTTCATTAATAGGAACCTCCCATATGACCTCAAAGAGGAACTCTCTCAACTCCTGAAACAAAATAGAGACCTGTTTGCATTCACACCAGCCGACATGCCGGAAATAAGCCCCGACCTAATGTCCCACCGACTCGCCGTGGATCCCAAAGCTAAACCCATGGCACAAAGGAGACGAAAAATGTCACCTGACCGGGCCGCCGAGGTCAAAAAGCAAGTTAAAGCCCTACTCGAAGCCAACTTCATCAGGGAACTCCCCTACACGACCTGGCTAGCCAACGTCGTGCTAGTAAAGAAATCTAACAGAAAATGGCGAATGTGCGTCGACTACACGGACCTCAACAAGGCCTGCCCAAAGGATGCCTTTCCCCTACCAAACATCGACGGACTAGTAGACGCCGCATCCGGCCACCGATACCTCAGCTTCATGGATGCATATTCCGGGTACAACCAGATCCCGATGCACCGACCAGACGAAGAGAAGACAGCGTTCATCACCCCAGATGGGACATACTGCTACACAGTGATGCCCTTCGGCCTGAAAAATGCCGGAGCCACCTATCAAAGACTCATCAACAAAATATTTCAACACCTGTCCGGAAGCAAATTAGAAGTATATATAGACGACATGCTCGCCAAGACTAAATCCGGCGAACAACTCACCAACGACCTCGAGGTCATCATGAATACCCTACGAAAGCACCAAATGAGGCTCAACCCAACAAAGTGTGCCTTCGGAATGGAGGCAGGAAAGTTTCTCGGCTTCATGATCACACAACGCGGAGTTGAAGCAAACCCAGAGAAATGTCGTGCCGTCCTCGAGATGACAAGCCCAAAAAACCTCAAAGAAATCCAAAAGCTCACCGGCCGATTAACGGTGTTATCACGTTTCCTCGGGGCATCAGCTCAAAAGGCAATCCCCTTCTTCAAACTAATGAAAAAAGGAACACCTTTCAAATGGGAGACGGAATGTGAAGAAGCTTTCCAACATTTTAAGAAAGTCCTAACGGAGCCACCAATCCTCACCAAACCCCAGACAGGAGAAACACTCTACCTGTACCTCTCCATAACAGAAGAGGCGCTCACAGCAGCACTTATCCGTGAAGACGAGAAAAAGAACAAAAACCGTATACTTCATAAGCAAGGTCTTACAGGACGCGGAGAGCCGCTACTCACGCTTAGAAAAGCTAGCTTTCGCACTCCTTACGGCCTCCCGGCGCCTACGACAATACTTCCAGGCCCATTCCGTGACGGTCCAAACCGACCAAGCGGTCAAGCAGGTACTACAGAAACCCGACCTAGCAGGCAGAATGCTAGCATGGTCCATCGAATTATCCCAATTCGATATCAAGTTCGAACCCCGATACGCGATCAAAGCACAAGCCATGGCCGACTTTATCGCCGAAATGACACCAGGAGACTCCACCCCCGAGTCATGGAAGCTACACGTTGACGGCTCCTCGAACATCACTTCCGGAGGCGCCGGAGTCATCCTCGAAAGCCATAACGGAGTCGTAATTGAACAGTCAGTACGGTACGAATTCCCGGTCTCAAACAACCAAGCAGAATACGAGGCCCTCTTGGCAGGCCTAGCCCTTGCCCGGGAAGTCGGAGCAAAAATCATAGAGGTAAGTACCGACTCACAGGTAGTCAGTTCCCAAATTAACGGAGACTACCAAACACGAGATCCCCTACTCCAACAATACCTCGCCAAGGTAAATAAACTAAAAGAAGGATTCGAGCACGTTACCATACAGCACGTTCCTAGGGAACGAAACGCCAGGGCAGACCTGCTTTCCAAACTAGCCAGTACTAAACCTGGACACGGTAACAAATCGCTAATCCAGGAAGTCGTTAAGTCACCCTTCGTGTCAACAACAACCAACGCTCATCTGACATTCTCAAACCAGGGATCTTGAACCTACCCTATCCTACAGTACCTCCTCGGCGGAACACTGCCACCAGACCTCAAAGAGGGGAAGCGAATAACAAGGGAAGCCGCCAACTATACTATTATCGCAGGACAACTATACAAACGCAGATTCTCGCAACCCCTGCTCAAATGTGTTGAACCCGGGGACACGGAGTACATACTCCGCGAAATCCACGAAGGCTGCTGCGGCCACCACGTCAGAGGCAAAACGTTAGCCCAAAAGGTCATCAGGGCAGGCTACTTCTGGCCCACAATCATCCGAGACTCCATACAAATAGTTAAGAACTGCGACAAATGCCAAAGGCACGCCAATATCCACCAAGCCGCCCCTCACCAGCTCAGCACCATATCGGCAAAACGGCCATTCGGCACCTGGGGTATCGACCTCGTCGGGCCCTTCCCTACGGCACCCGACCAACTCAGATACCTCATCGTCGCCATAGACTACTACAATAAATGGATCGAAGCCGAACCCCTGTCCTCCATAACGGCAACCCAATGCCGAAAATTCCTCTGGCGACAGATCATCACCCGATTCGGGATCCCCGAGATCGTTATCTCGGACAACAGAACCCAATTTGCCGACAAAAAGTTCAGAGAATTTTTAGAAGGGCTACGTGTATCTCACCATTTCAACTCGGTAGAACACCCTCAGACAAACGGACAGGTGGAATCCGCGAACAAAATAATCGTCAAAGGACTCAAAAAGCGGCTCGACGAAGCCAAAGGACTATGGGCCGACGAACTCGGATCGGTCCTATGGTCATACCGAACCACACCTCAGACGACCACGGGAGAAACACCTTTCCGATTAACATACGGTGTGGAGGCGGTCATTCCGGTAGAGATCGGAGACCCAAGCCCCAGAAAAACGGTCGGAGGTAACGACGAGGAGGCAGAACGAGACCTCATTGACGAAACAAGAAGCATAGCCCATCTCAGAGAGCTAGCCCTAAAACAGAGAATCAGCCTAAGATACAATCACGGAGTCATCCGGCGAGAATTCGCAACTGACGACCTCGTCTTACGACGAAACGACATTGGTCCCCCGACCCCAGGAGAAGGGAAACTCACTCCCAACTGGGAAGGACCATACAGGATCAAGGCAGTAATCGGAAAAGGAGCATATAAACTCGAACGGCTTAACGGCGTCGAAGTCCCGAGGACCTGGAACGCCGCCAATCTACGGCGATACTACACCTAGGCCAACCCAACTAAATCACCCCCTTCTTTAACTCTATTTGTTTATGTGTCTCCCCATTTTTCGACTCTTGAACTTTACTTTCGCTTAAGTATCAAACTCGGGTACTCTTTCCCCCACCAATGGAGGGTTTTAACGAGGCCCAAACTTTAAATATTTCATCAAAAAGCTATTTCCACCCTCTTTAAACGTTTCAAATACGAAACAAAAACGCGGCCACGATTGGGGGACTGATCACCCCCCAGGCCCAACACACGGATATCCACAAGAACCCAACCAAACGACGGTCCGGGGAAACCAATAAAATGGAATAGCGTTAAACAGAATATACAAAAAGGCCCGAATGGCCGAAATAGTCATTAAACGAAAACCAAAATCACGAAGTCACGGTTACACGGCCCACGGCCAAACCAAAATATCCGAAAAATAAACCAACTCTCAAGACAAAAATACAAAAGTACAAAAGAGATAAAGCTACTCGAGGTCGACTATCCGGCCATCGCGAACGGTCTTGAACGCTCCCATCACGGACACGTCCACGCCCGGAGCCAGCACCAGGGCCTGTGCCTTCATCGTCTCCTCGGTAGTAGCAATCGCATCCTTAGCATCAGCCAACAGCTCCGCTTTCTCCCTCTTCAAGGCAGCAACCTCGGCCTTCAAAGCCTCCGTCTCACCAAGAAGCACGGCAGCCTGGGAACCCACATTAGAAGCCTTTTGCCGCTCCTCACCCAGTTGAGAAAGAAGTGAAGTCTCAACCTCGGAAAGCCGGAGAATCTCTGCCCCGGCCTCCTCAGAAGACTTCACTGCCTTTTCCCTCGCGATCTCGGCAGCCTCAAGCTTCTCCTTCAGCTTAACCATTTCAGCCTGAGAATGACGGAGCTTCTTATCCAGCAAACCAACTTGAGCCATCACAGGCTCAGCCTTCCGAACAACGACAGCAGACCGAAGGAGGGCACGGTACACCGACTTGGCCTGGAACGAAACATCGCAACCATCAAAAAATGGCTCCGTACCAGGTATTAAGTGTTGATCAATAAAACCCGGGGCATCGAAACGACGATCCATCACACTAGGCACCAAACCCTCCTCCTCAAAAGTCTCGCTGCTCGGATCCTCAGGCCTCTTTCTCTTCCGAGAAGCCTCAGCAGCCGTCACCACGACGACTTCAGGAGAGCTCGCAGGAACAGAAGAAACTTGAGCATCGGCCCGTGCACCCGAGAAAACCACCTCCTGAGAAACTGGCTGAGAATCCATGGCAGGATTAGATACAGGGGTAGAAGGAGACGAAGATCCCTCCTCCCGACCCATCGCGGCCTTCAACCTAGCCAAAGAAGTCAGCCCGCCAGCCATCTCAACTAAAAAGAAACCAAAGAAAAAATCAAGTTACAAACTCGGGAAAAACAAAAACATAAAAAATCAGGAAAGAGATAGAGCACACACCGATATACGCCCGACAAGCCTCGGGGTCCCCCATGACATCCCGAGGATTCAACGGACGCTCGCCAAACAAATGCCACAAAATGTTGGCAACATCCTTATCCTCCTGGGACAAACCATCATAGGTTAACTTAGTCAAAACCGACGGGCCAGCACGGAAATTCCAATACGTCGGAAACCGGCGGACGCCCTCCGGCGACAACCAAAACGGATGATGCCCCTGAGCGGGACGCACCTTAAAATACTCCCTTTTGAAACCGTGAAAGGAATCCTCAAACAAACCAATAATTCGGCGATGAGGCTGAGCACGGAATGACATATATCCTTTCTTATGCTTCCCTTCTTTAGTCGGGAGAGTGCATAGGAAGAGAAAAAGAAAAACAGGAACAGAAGCCGGAAGATCGAGATACCGGCACACCAATTCAAAAGACCGCACGGCAGCCCAACTATTCGGATGAAGCTGAGACGGCGCCACGGAACACCGACTCAGCAAATCCTGAACAAACGGCAAGAAAGGAAACCGCACGCCGAGCCGCATAAACATCGACTCGTAAACCCACATCCAGTCTGGAACAGTGGGGGAATGAAGATTTAAATAACAGACACGCTCGTCGGCATCTAGAAGGGCAAGCTCGTACTGCCGCTCCATCTCACCGCCACCACAGATCGCCCCCTGATCACGGAGGCGTTGAAGATCGGCCTCCGTCATCCGTGACGGAACGCCCCACACATCGCTAGTCACCCAAGTGTAGCGAGCGGGGATGCCCCTGGAGGGAGCTACGGAAGCACCGACACCCTCATTTCTCCGCCGATGCATACCTAAAACACAGAGGAGCACCACCATCAGCCTAACAACCTTACGCAGAAGCTAGAACAAAAACCTACCACTACTGCTAATCCAACACGGTGGTGCACTGCCACTGCTAACCAAACACAACCACACTCAGCCCCTCCAAAGGCTCGAAAACCACACAAAACACAGCCCAAAAATGAAAGCAACAAAGGAAACAGACAAAGCAATGCATGGAAGAAACGAAACAAACAGATACACCAAACAAAAAGAAGAAAAAGCGAAGCATACCAACCTGGAAACGCAGAAAATGAATCCTGAAAAAGCTTGAGAAGCAGAAGCAACAAACAAACACCAGAGAGCAGTAGCGCAAAGAGAGGAGAAGATTTCTTCAAGAAAGAACGAAGAAAGAAAAATAAAACGAACGAGGAAATTAAAGTAAAAAGCCAAAACGGTTACAAAGGAAGGGGGGCGAAAATACACTAATAACCCTAGGCAGAGGTTAGGCTCGTAGGGGCAGAAAAGGAAATACCCCCTTGCATTAAATGCCTCCCTCGAAAATAGAAGCTAATCAAGCACGCCTCGAAGAACGCAACAGACGCAGTAGGCTCGGAGGAGTCACGTCAAAACAAAATGGTCAGGCGAACCTTCCGGCAAAAGCCGAGGCCGAGACACCGATCTCACGCCAAAGAACTGAGCGAACACCCGAGAAAACTGAAGACCCAGCCCGCGGTCAAAACACCACACCTCCCAGCGACAGACCGACCTTGCTCGCTCTCCCGCTGCGGGGGCAACTGTTACGGATCCGGCCCACGGATCCCGGACCCAAGGCTAAACCCGAACCCAGTTCCTCGGGTCCGACCCGTTTCCCTATTCCAGAAGGCCCGAAACCGGCCCTCTAAAGGTCCTAACCGACTTTCGAATTCAAACGCCTCCCTTATCTTAGCCAAACAGGACAAGATAAGACGACTCTCATCGCCTATAAATAGAGGACCCAGGTCCCTCCAGGTATTCATTCATTCCACACACCTTATACCTCTTAGATCCATTCTGACTTGAGCGTCGGAGTGTCTTTGCAGGTACCTCCCCCCATTGCTCCAGTCAAGCGACCCGGCTTCAGCCTTGATCCACAGGTTCCCGATCCACCCTTCAACCCGTACCAGAGACATCTCGTACATAAATCAAGTCAAGAAGAATGGTTTTAAAGTATGTTGTAAAATTTCATACACGTGGGCAACAAAAGTAAAAATAAGAGTTTAAGATATTAAAATAGAGATCATATCAAAATTTAATAATGATAAAGTGAATGATAACATAATATATAAAAAATATGCTAGACAACTAATATTTTTATTAGAAAAATATAAAAAAATTAGTTATTATTGATTTAAATATAAAAAAAAAAGTTTAGGAGGCCAGCAATTTTTGTGTTTTATGGCCAGCACTTAACCATCAAAAGAAAAGTGAGTGATCTCCCACCACCATTGGATATAATTTCATACCATTAAAAAGACTATTGATGGCCAATTGATGATTACAAAACACAAAATTGCTGACCTCTAACACACCTCTAAAAAAAATATTAGTCACCTAACATTTTTCGTAATATACAGAGGGAATGGCGGACAATCTAAATCCTAGAAGGAAAAAAAAACACTATAGAAAGACTGAATTATTGTAAGGAAGAAAAAATATAAATTTCAGTATGGATAGATAGAACTAATTAATAATGGAAGATGACCGAGTATAGGCCATGCATCATGAACAATTGGGGGTTCTTTAAGGTGGCTAGCTTTGAAAGGAGGAAGAAGAAATAAGCAGAGGAAGATGATTAGAGAAACGATTCCAATTGCCAAGGTGCTTATTAGGTATGTGTCCATTTTAGCTTGGTTAAGGTTCTGAGTATGGAAGATATATATGGTTAGACTTGGACCGATTTGTGCTTATATATACTCTTTGTTATGGCTTCTCAATTAGGTAATCAGACAGGAAGAAGAAAGTTCCAAACCTAAACTTCTTGATGATTTGACCTTTGGTGAAACGTTTATGGATATTATTTTAGAAAATGGCATTTTCTTGTGAAACGTTTAGATTTCATTTTCTTTTTCTTTATTTATAAAATATATTATCTATTTTCATGTAAGATTATAATAGTTTACTTTTTAATTATGACTTTATAGCTCAAATGACACAGTCTCTTCATAATTACCTAAGAGAGGTCGTGGGTTTGAGTTTCTCTGTCTTCAGTAAAAAAATAATAATAATACAAGATATATATTTTTATCAATATAATAAATTTTTTTATTTTTAGTATTTTAATTATATAGTATAAAATATTTTAACTTGTTATAAAAATATTTAATTTAAAACTTTTTATATATTTTATGATTAATGATAAAATATTAAAATAAAAATTTATTGCACTAATAGTAAATATATATATATATATATTAATTTAAATCAATCACTAATTTATATATAGAACTATAATGATTATTGAAAGGTATTTGGTCATATATATATATAAATTAAAAAATAAGTTATTTTAATCTTAAAACTTAAAAGAAAAGAAGAGTGTTATTTAGTTATCTAAAAAAATGTTATTTTCTTTTTTTTTATGTATTTTTTATTATTATTTATTAAAAATAACTGATAAAAGTAAAAAAAAATAACTTTTATTTCGTATACTAAAAGATTATAAAATATATATATATATATATATATATATACTTAAGCTTAGCTATGCTCGCACATGAGATGTTAAGACCATTAAAATAGGCTAAGCCATCGAGCCAGCCCGTTTACCCATTTAAACGAGCAGGCTTTGTCTCTAAAATTAAGTCTGTTTAAATTTTGGGCTAAACAGACAACCCGTTTATTCTTTTTACATTTTTTAAAAAAAAAGTAGTACTTTTTGACGATGTTTCTCCAATCTGACCCGAAAATCCAACCTATCAATTAAAAAAAGTACTGTTTGTTTAAATTTTTTTATTTAAAAGTGATATTTTTGTCAAAATATTTTTTTTAAAAAAAATAAAACAAAAGGGTAAACGGCCAGCCCGTTTAATTCATCGGGCTAACCATAAACAGTTTGAGCTGAAAAATTATGACTTACGAATGAAATAGACTTAAATAGACCAGCCATTTAACCCACAAACTTAAACAGGGCGGGCCTAAATGGCCAGGTTGGCCTGTTTGACAGCCCTATGGGATGTGTGATTAAGAAACTGTGTTTGTTTTCATATAAATAAAATGGAAAAGAAAATGATAATTGGACAAATAATTTTACTTTTGTAAACTTAATCTAAAAAGTAAAATGTTGTAAACTGTAGAAAATGTAAAGAATATGAAAGAAAAATATAGAAGAAAACCTACTCAATCTATAGAGTCAGCATTCTTACAAGGATCACCTATAGACCTAATACTAGAGTCAGCTCAATTAGTTAGTTGGATAGTAATAAGAACTAAAGTGTACAAGTTCAATTAGTTAGTTGATCAGTTACTAGATATAGAAAGTTAGTTAGCAACTGAGCTGGCAACATCATCTATTTAATGCTGCAAACTCTCTTTTGTAATCAGTTTTTGTGTTTTCATTTGTTAGATGAATGGTGATTGAAGTGTGCATAAAACATACTCTTCCTTCTCCAAATTTTGTGAGCGTGGAAGGAGGTTGAAGAACTTCAAAAGAAACTCAAATGCAATCTTCTTATACTTTCTTATTGCTTTCTCCCTTAAACTCACAGAGCAGAGACGGATGAGAGCTACTTTGTTCTGAACAAGTTCAATTCAGGCAAGGTAGTGGTCCAATCAGCGAATTCTATGGAGAAAGATTTGAACCTACGTTGTTCCGGGTTCATTGATTCAATTGTGACTCAGTTCTTGAAGATTCTTGCACCAGATTGCACAGCAAGAAATTGAAGAATCGAAGAAATGGCTTCAGAAGCAAATCAATCATTTTCGTCCATGATTTTTATACTTTTGCCAGTTTGATGAACCAATTCAATCTTATGTAGTAGAATGCAGCCAGAAATCAACCAAATCTAGTGTTGGATCCGGTGAGTCCTAACTTGTTGCGTCCTGGAGAAAATTCAGGTTCAGCCTTAATTTCTATAACACTGGTAGGAAGCAATTATTAAAGTTGGGAGAGAGCGATGTGGAAAGCACTCAAGTCCAAAAACAAACTAGAATTTGTAGATGGATCAATTAAACGACATGAAAAGGAAGATGTGTTGTTTGGGGCAAGGGACATCGTTTCTTGGATTAACCAAACATTAAGCTCTGAGATAGCCAGGAGTGTAGTTTGGATCAACTCAACTGAAGAATTGTGGAAAGAATTAAAACATAGGTACAACCATAGAGATATGTATAGGATAGCAAAATTAGAAGAAGAATTATTTGACAATGACTGCTTATTATACTAACTTGAAGGCCATTTGGGAAGAGTTAGAGAATTTGAGTCCCATTCCAATCTGTTCGAGATGTTCTGACAACTGTGTTTGTGAACTAAGCATTCTTAGGGGATACAAGAAAGAGTCGAGTGCTGTGAGATTTCTAAGAGGATTGAATATATATACGATCTCAAATCATATTGCTAAAACCACTGTCCAAGGTAGAAGAAGTTTTCTTATCTCTCCTATAGAAGAAAGAACTTAATATGAATGAACCAATTGAAGGAAAATGCAGGAGTTGATGGAGGTAATGCAAGAGGAAGAAGCAGAGGTAGAGGTGCTAGAGGAGTATATGGAAATCATGACAAAGATGGAAGAGGCTCGAAGCAATGTACTTACTGTGGCAAGAATGACCATTTAGCATATAGTTGCTATAAAAAGCATGGTTTTCCTCATCATTTCAAGAACAACGGTGCCTCGATAAACTATACTTGGTTACTAGAGAAGATGAAGAGAACAACAATCAATCTCAACAAGTGTCTGGTAAGTCTAGACTTGGTTTTACTTTAGAGCAAAAGGAAGCATTGCTAGCTCTCTTGAACCAACAAGATGCATAACCAAAACATAGTATGAACCAAATAGTTGCCACAACTCTTCCATCAAATCAAGGTATTTCCTACATAATGTCAATGTCCACATTCAGTTCAAAATCTTGGATCACAGACTCAGGAGTTACAAACCATGTTGCTTATTCAAAAACATCCTTTAAAAACATATACCAAATTAAACCAATGCTCATCAATATGCTTGATGGCACCAACACCTAACACAATATGTAGGAACCAAATATAGGTATAGTTTAGTTAACCAAAATTAAATTTAGTTTTTTTAATTAACTTTAGCTATATGTAGTCTTATATATTAACAAATTTTAAAAATAATTAAAACTATTTCATGTTCTCTGATTTAATATAGGTATAATTTAGTTAACCTAAATTAAATTTAGTTTTTTTAATTAACTTTAACTATATGTAGTCTTATATGTTAATAACAAATTTTAAAAATAATTATATATACAAATTTTATTTTAACATAAATATTATTGTATAATTTTTTTCTAAAATTTTTGGCCCCTCCAAAAGTTTCAAGCTCCGCCACTTTCCGTAACCTTTTTGATGTTATAATATAGGTATTTTACATTTGAATGTTTTTTTTTTATAGAAATTTGAACGTTCAATTAAAGAGTACCTTGAATGTTTGAATATATAAAATTTTGGTTGTTCTGTGTTTTTTTTTTCTTTTTTATGATTTTAGAATTTTTTTTAATTTAGTTTTAAATGTTTTAATACAAATATCTTATTTTTAGATATTCTTTTATGTAGAGTTTAGGAGGTTCATTAAATGGTTTGAAAATTTTTTATTGCATGTTACGTTTAGAATTTTTTAATTCTTAACATAATCTAACAGATTTTTAATTTTAGATGTTCTAATATAAGTATCTTACTTTCGGATTTTCATTTAGATGGTCTGTAGATTTTTGTGGATGCGTTAGGTTTATAATTTTTTTATTTCGGATGTTAAACTTGACTTAAATAAATCCGATAAATTTGTAATTTTTGATGTTACAATATAGGTATTTTACATTTGAATGTTCTTGTTAACCTACAGTCTTTGCAACCAATGGTTCAATTTGGACGGCTAGCAATTTCAGATGGAGAAGTTGGAAGTTACAGAAAACCTGAAGATGCAAGCATGCGTAAGCAAGTAGTGAAAAGCAATTCATAGTTGTCTCAAAGTAATTGAAACCAAATTCATCCCTGCAGTTTGACCTTGATAGGTATTAACTAACAAAGAGTGGTGGATTACACGAGGGCAAAAAAAAAAAAATAAGATATGACAAATAATGGAATAAATAATGTCACAGTTTAAAAAGAAATTCTATGCTACGACAGATTTAAAAATAAAAAATAAAAAACCAATTTAATATTCATTAAAAAATCACTATACATTTGATGGCTGTGAAAAATGGAACCGCCCACACAAATGATGCTTCTTCCCCAATGTGTCTAGTTGGAATAGTGACATAAAATGCAGATATATAACTTATAACTTCCAAGATCATTGATTCATTGATTCCGCATCATGCATTAAAATCTTAACGGGGCCAAAACAAGTGAAAGCCAAAACCTTTTTTTTCTTAATTTTCCTTTGCACTCTATGAGTATCATGTAAAATTGAAATCATTTTCTACCATCAGAGTGCCAACACAATTCAGTCAGGTATCTCCCATATGAGAGTATTTTTCTTTACATGCACTGATAAACACGCTTGCTAGCAGCTACACAATGTTTCCATTGATTCATGGCTTAAATAGGTACTCGCCGGCCCCTATACCTGTCAAACAACTGCAATATAACAGAAAATTAGCATTCTCAATATGAATAAGTTCAGCATTTTTCTGCAAATGAATGCAAAAGGCTTCAACATCAGCAAAACAAAATCTGGAAAAAAAAACATCAAATTGTTCAACATTGTATAGATAGATGGACAAAACCAGTAGCTCAACAGAGCTTTATTGATTCAGAAGAGTTTAGTTTTGAAGCACTGTGTATATAGGTTTTGCCATTGTCTTTTACACCACTCAATGATAATCAAGGTGCCCCGAGTCTCCAACCATTCATAAATAATGTAGATCTATTGATGATTGACATGAACATGAGCTTTTAATATGGCACTATATCAGCATGGTTAAATGCATCGGATGATTACATTAAAATCAGTTAAATAGCAGCTAGTAAAAGCATTTCAATTTTCATCACAAATACCTACCGATCGAACATATGGCTGTTGAAACAACCAACCAAGAATGGGAATCTTCTGTAAGAAAACAGCCAGTGTAGGCCAGAAACCACTGCACAGTTTAATCCATGGTTAGCTTAAAAAATAGAACATAAAACACAACAATGTCTTCCAAATTCCACTAAACCTGAATAGTACGATGAATCCATAAGCCTCAATGATCATGCCCAAAATAGGCCATCCCATTATGAGAATCAAGAATCCAATACCAAATGAGATTGTTCCCTTAAAAAGAGAGAGATGATAAAAGTTAGTGCTAGAAATTTACCAGAGGGGAAAGGGAGGAAGTGCAACAAATTTACCTTGAAATTACTTCGTTTCATAAAGAATTGCATAGTGGATTTCAGGCCAATGGTTAAGGACACTCCAGAAACAAACAGGATCTGATTTGAGTGACAAGGATTAAGGCATCATCAAAAGACGTTAACAAGAGAAACAATGACAAGAAATTGTACCTAAGCGAGAAGCCTGAAATAGCATGAAACTTACGTTTCCCATGGCTAGTAATCCCTTGTCGAAGAAGAAGACTACCCCAAGGAATGAGAAAAATATACCAAATCCAGTTAACCCTAATCCAATCTCTGTACCATATGCCAATCACATATGTTAAATTAAAAATATTAAGATAACAGAGTTGTAAAATGTGAAAAATAGGACATGAACTAGATTCCAACTACATATCAAAATGACCAATACACAGTTTGGTCAAATCAATCTTGTAGTAGCCATAATGGCAGAGCATGAGAGCAAAGTCAAAGGTATTAATATATGTCATGCAAACTAGAGCATCATATTATTCACATCCAATTAGTTCCACTAGGTGGTACAAATGATTTTAACCAATCAACTGGGGAAAATATTTGGATGAAATCACAATCATTTCTGATTAATTCTTTTGCTTACACAATAGGATAATTTTCATCGCAAATGATAAATTGTGATGCGTCTAACATGTCTAGTGTCATACTAGAACACTGGTATGAATAGGACCATGAGGTACTAATTTCACTGCAGCACTTTTAAGAAAAAATTTATACGACGAAAACTCTGAAATAAGTCTTTCACATGATTCCTAGTTTAATTCTGGGTAATACCCCAAATGGTCCCTAACAATTTTTAGTTCAGACAACTTAGTCCCTTAAAAAACAGACTGGCAAATTGGTCCTGATATCTTAGAATGTATGACGAATCAATCCTTAATAAAATATTTCAAAATTTCAAAAAAGTTAATCCATCAACCACACTACTTTTTTTTAAAAAAAAGTCCTTTCATTTTATTAGTGATTAATTTTTCTAATAATCTAAAAGATTTGAAACAAACTCAGAAATTACCCTTAAATTTCTCTTGTTGACTATTAAGGGAACCCAAGATAAGGAATTATATATAAATCCACAATAATCTACAACAAAAAATATTATGATTGCTACAACAAAATATATCTGTTTCACTTACTCTTGCGATCATTCATCTCAAAGGAAACCATTTTACCAACAATTCAGATGTTCAAGCCCCTTTCCTTATCTGAAACATATAATAACTAAACTTGGTCAATAATTGAATGTGAATCATAATCTCTATGTAGAACAGTCAATCCAAAGATAATACAGAACAACAGCTGAAAAATCATAACCTAGGAAAAAGATCCAGAGAGGGTTATCTATTAAACATTTCGTATGGAAAACATTTCTAGTTCCACTGAACAAGCAAGATGTAACTACTAATTTTTCCCCTTGACTTTGCTTGAAAAACTTTCCCATCCCTCCCATCTCATAAAAAAATTCAAGGAATTTCATAGGCTTGATTTCCATACTTTGTTTTATTCAACTAGACGTGTTGTTTGAAGAGTTAGGCTGTTGGAAACCTCATTCTTTTGGAAATTGAGGCTGAGTATTTATTTTGTCATTTCATGTTATGACGATAGATAAGGTTTTGTTGATTAAGTATAGATAAGTTGGAATGGACTTATGAAGACATGAAACACTTATACACAAAAAATAGAATGTGAAGATCTGTATTAAATTCCTATTACCTAAAGACTAAAGAGTCATGCAGTTGGCACTGCTTAATCGTTTTTGTGTCACACCCTTGCTAACAAGGAATAAATGCAGTCAATAAGAAAAGTAGTTACTGTCAATTGCCATGGTTCATAATTACTACTATAAATCTATATCATTGCAGACATGTTTTTTTTCCATTACGGCTTGTTCATGCTTGCTTGAGCAAATTATCTCGGGATGTAAACACCCCCCCCCCCCCCGCCAAAAAAAAACAAAAATCAAGGGCGTAGGTGCTTTTCCAATTTTCAGAAACTATAACAAAGGCATGGTAGTCGGATGGTTGAACATAACTCTGACCCTGGAGGGAAACATGTTTCTGTGCATTTTCAATGTGAGGAGATGATATTCTAAAATCTTTGGATTAGCATTAGCTGGAAAAAGTTTCATATGCATAATTTTTCTTTTTATGTATTTGGAGGAAGTTGATTACAATCACATTTATAAGTATCCATAAGTTACTTGTTTCTTTAGTCCCTTCACTCCACATCAATTATGTATCATAATTAAATAGTTTCGTTATAAAGGAGGAGAAGCATGAAATGGATATTGCTCGAAAAGCAGTTGGCGACTTGCCAATACAAACAGCTCAGTCATCAAAATTGCAAAACAAGGATTGCTCCTATTTTTCATAAGAAGCTATGGAAACCAAAAATTGAATGTACCAAATGTAAATCTAAATATCAAATTCCCCCTACCACTCACATATAAAACTTAGAAGAATGCATCAACAACGATACAGTTACACAGAAGCAACACCAGATCCGTCAAATTCAGTGCAATAAACATGAAAAAGAAAAAAAAAAGCCCAAATTATCCGTAGAAACGACGAGTGCATTCAAATAAAAAGTAAATATGTCTCACCTGCGTTATCGAATCGAGATGGAAATCGGCAATCGGCAATCGAAGATGTAAAAGATGAACTTTTCCTCTGCTTCCAGTTCCAAGCGGTGCTTTCACGACGCCGTTTCGTTTCGTTTTGTTTTGGTCTACTATTTCCAATTTCACCCCACCAGGCACCAGCATCCTTTTCAATTTCCCTTACTTTATTGCGCTTTTTTTTTTAACCAAAATGTCCCATATTTTTAACACGCTTACAAAAATAATCTTTTATGTTTCATAGATATTAAAAAAAATGTCATAAGAAAGTTGATAATTGAGAATTATTAGATAAAAATTCAGTTAAATTAGTTAAATTAAATGACTCTCAACTATTAATTTCAGATAAAATTGATTGTATTATATTTATGAATTTAATCTAAAATTTTATTACAATATTTAAATAACTATTTAAAAATACATAAAAAATAATAAAATATTGATCTCTAGAATTTTATTTTAATTTTTAAAAAATTTAATTATTCTATTAATTTTTATAATTTTACTAAATTTATAATTAAATATCTATATTTTTTTTCAACTAAATTTTTACACGACTTTTAATTTTATAATTAGATCTTTCTTAATATAAAAAGTCTTAATTTAACAGGATATTTTTCTATAAATTAAAAGTGTCTATAATTAATACATATATACATAAATATATTTTAATATATAATATTTTAAAATAGCAAGTGCAATTTTTTTAAATAAATAAATATAAAATATATAAATGCGGGCAAAAATAGTTTTGATATGCAATAAAATTTTTCTAATATTAAGAAATTCATATTAAAATATTATTTTTAATTACAAAATTATAAAATAATTAAATTATTTTATATTACTTAATAAATAGTTAAAAAATATTAAATAATTACTGTTGCTAAAAATATATTATTATATATTACAATTTTTTATCTCAATATTTAGGACAAATCACTATATTAAGTCAAGGGGAGTAAAAAATTACACAAATTCGCCAAACCAAAAATTATTTCATGAATCAACCAATGCATGTTTATATGTAGTTCGAATCGACTAAATTCGATCAATGCATGTTCGAATCGACTAAATTCGAACTTGATCTACACATAATTCGAATCATGTTGCTTCGAATTATACACAAAACTCACACACACTAATTTGAATCAACCTGATTCGAATTACACATATACAATAATTCGAATCAGGATGATTCGAATTACACCCTGATTTATTAAAAAAATTAATAATTTATTAAAAAATAATTTAAAATTAAAAAATATATATTTTATTTCATGCATTAAAAAAAGCTAACAAAATATTTAATTACGAGACTTCTTTAAAATATTAATGAGCTATCAATTCGAATTCCATACAATACTTTTTGTCCATTTTTAATAGCTCATGAATATTTTTTAATAAATTTTTTTAAATTATATGGTGAGATATTACATATGATTCGAATTACACATGGAAGTTCAATCACTCTGATTCGAATTATATGGTGAGCAATTCGAATTCTATACAATACTCTCCTGTCCATTCTTGATAGCTTATGAATATTTTTTAATAAATTTATTTTAATCATACCACAAAAAATATTTTATTCTATGCAAAATAATTTAAAAAATGGCTTAAAAGATGTTAGGAGTACTATAAAAATTTGTAATGACTTAGGACATTAAAAAAATACTCTACATAGTCGATAATAATTTAGAAATTAAAGAAAATATATTTTTATCATGTATTTACCTAAATCACTAGAATATTACAAACTTTTATAGTACTCATAACATTTTTTAAGCCATTTTTTAAAATTATTTTGTATAGAATAAAATATATTTTTTAATTGTTTTGGATGGAATAAAATATTTTCTTTAATTTCTAAATTATTATTGACTATATAGAGTATTTTATTTAAAATTTGTGTACATGCATGTATTTACCTAAGTCATTAGAATATTACAAATTTTTATAGTACTCCTAACATTTTTTAATCAATTTTTTAAATTATTTTGCATAGAATAAAATATTTTTTTGTGGTATAGTTAAAAATAAATTTATTAAAAAATATTCGTGAGCTATCAAGAATGGGCAGAAAGAGTATTGTATAGAATTTGAATTGCTCACCATATAATTCGAATCAGAGTGATTGAACCATAGTTAGCAGAATCGAACCGGACCGACCGGTTCGACCGAAAAACTGGTCAAACTCGGTAAGACCGGTCTGACCGAACCGTTTGAAAGGCAAATTATCCAAAATGTATAATATGGGGTTCGAACCCTTATCTGTTGGAAGATCAAAACCTCTCCTTGTCGCTGAGCTGTGTTGATTTTCATTAATATATATGCAAATTATAATATATATAGATATCTTTCATCAAATAGTTTACTTTTATTTATTTTATTTTAATTTTAGTTATAAACTCACTCATTCTTAAATTAATTATATTTTTATTTAACAATAATTATAAAATCACTTATTTTTTCTTTTCATAATTATATAATATATTAATATTATTTTTAATGAATACATATAGCAATTTTTTATTTTACTTATATTCAATTAATTTTAATTTTAAAGTCACTCATTTTTAAATCAATTATATTTTATTTAACTATAAATTTTATTAATATATATATATATTAAAAAGATAAAAAAATTATTAACCATAATTTATTTTTTCTTTTTATGATTATATGATATCTAGTTAATATTATTTTTTCAATAAATAATTGTAGCATATAATAATAGGTAAAGACTCACATGCAGTTATCTTCATATGAAGTTAATAATTGAAAATCGTTAGATGATATTTAGTTAAACTTGTCAAATCATCTAACTGTTTTTAAATATCAACTTCACATGAAAATTAACTGTATGTAAGTTTTTATTTATAATAATATAATAATACAATAAATGTAAATTAATTAATAAAGTATTAAAATTTAAAAATAATTATTATTTTTATAAAAAAAATAAAAGTACTTATAATAAAGAAAAAATAATTAAATTTTACATAATTACTTAATTATACCGGGTTAACCGGTTCGACCAGTGACCCACCGATTGAACCAGTAACCCAGTGACCCAGTGACCTCACCAGTTCGATCACCGGTTCGGTTCTGACAACTATGGATTGAACTTCCCCATGCGTAATTCAAATCATGTAATATCTCACCATATAATTTAAAAAAATATATTAAAAAATATTCATGAGCTATTAAAAATGGACAAAAGAGTATTGTATGGAATTCGAATTGATAACTCATTAATATTTTAAAGAAGTCTCGTAATTAAATATTTTGTTAGCTTTTTTTAATATATGAAATAAAATATATTTTTTAATTTAAATTATTAATTTTTTAATAAATTTTTTAATAAATTATTAATTTTTTTAATAAATGAGGGTGTAATTCGAATCAACCTTATTCGAATTATTGTATATGTGTAATGCGAATAAGGTTGATTCGAATTAGTGTGTGTGTGTGAGTTTTGTGTATAATTCGAAGCAACATGATTCGAATTATGTGTAGCTCAAGTTCGAATCTAGTTGATTCGAACTACATATAAACATGCATTGGTTGATTCATGAACCAGATTTTGGTTTGGCGAATTTGCTTAAAAATTTCTTCCCCTTGGCTTATTTTAGTGTTTTGCCCGAATATTTATAAACATGCATTTTATTTAAAATACTTTGTATAATACATAAAAATATTATTTTTTATTTTTTCAAACTTTTTAAGCAAATATTTTTGAATTTTTTTATTTATACTCTAAAAAAATAAAAATAGAAAATAAACAACATTATTTTCACTTTTTTAAATATAGTTAAACATTCATTTCTACAAAAAGCAAAAATTATGGAATGAAAAAAATTAATTACAAAATATAGTATGTCCTATCTTAATTATGATGGTTTAAGAATAAAATTTATAAGATTTATATCATAACTGATCTTTAGTTGTTAATTAGGGGTGGCGAAACGGGTTGAATCTATCGAGCCAATATGCTAAATCCGCTAAAAAAGCGGGTCGCGCTAGGATTTAGAACCTGCCAAATTAAAAATATCTGCCAAATTGGCGGATTTTGGCGGGTGGGGCATGCCAATCCATCGGGCCTACAATTAATAATTATAGAATTTTCAAAGGCTTTTTTTTTGTTTTTATTGTTCTTTTAGTTATTAACTTTATTTATTTTATTTTACAATTTCATTTGTTTGAATTATGTGACTTGTCTTTTAAAATAAAGATAGTTCTATTGACAAATATTATTTTGAACAATTTTATTTAAGTTAAAAATTAAAAAAATAGTAAAAAAATTATATTATAATTTGACTATTTTTTATTTGTATTTGATTTTTTAATTATTATTTTTTAGTTAATTTTAATAAATTTTATTTTAAAAAAAAAAGAATCAAGCGAGCTAGCCGCCGACCCGCCAATCCGTCATAAAGTGTGACGGACTAGCATTTTGAATCCATTTTAATTGGCGGGACAGGCATAGGCGGGGCGGAGCGGGCTGGGGCGGGGCAACCCACTTTGCCACCCCTATTGTTAATCTAACTTAATTAAATTGAGACAAGTATACATAAAAAATAACAAAGTTAAAAATTAAATATTAAATTTCATTCTTAAGATAAACTTTTCTATGTAATTAATATGTATTTTTTAAATAAATATATTTTTTAATAATATTTGTATAATTCTATATTGCATAATAATATTTTAAAAAAATAAATAATTGAGATGTTTTTAATGCTAATATAAAATAACCAATCATCAGTCAAGTAATATAAATAAATTAATTATTTTGTATATTGGAATAAAAAGAAACATTTTAATATAAATTTGTTTTAGTTTAATAAAAAATGTTAGTTCATACTTATTGATTTTTATTTAATAAAAAAGATGTTACTTGATACTTATTTAATTTTATTTAATAAAAAAATTTTATACTTTTTTTATATATTAATATGTTATGTATTCATTTATTTAAATATTTTTTATAAAAATAAAAATATATTTATTATTATATTCAAATATATTCTATGTATATAAAATCTGTTAATACTTTCTTTTTATAACTATTTTTAATTTTTATATAATAAAATCTAATAATTTAAAAAAAAAATTTATCCAATGCACACAAAATTATTAAGCTCGTTTAAGACGCACCCATATTTTTGGGTTGCTTAGCCACAATTTGATTAAAAAAGAATTTGTGCAAATATGTACATCTTATTTTTTTTATATTTAAAGTGACATATTATATATAATTTTATCTATTGTAACTCTTTTCCACATCAAAACATTGGATGACATAGTGTGTGTTTGGATTACAGTTTATAAATAGAAGTTTGTTTAAAATTGATTTTGCAAACTTGATTTTGATAAAAAGTAAGTTTGTATCAAAATGATTTATGTTTGGCAATCTTTATATCAAAATGAATTATAATAAAATAAATGTTGTTTGGATTACACTACTCAAAATCATTTTTAGATAAAAAATTACTAAAATAGACATCAACTTAAATAATTTTTATATATTATCTTATCATTTTAATTTAAATATTTGAATAGATCTTATTAATTAATTTTATAATAAAATTAATATTTATATACTAAAATAAAAATAACATATAAAAATTGATAAAATATATTTTTAATTAAAACTAACAAAATATAAATTTAAAGAATACTAAGAATAATAAAAAAATTAAATATTTACTTTGGTAGTGGTTGAAATAAATCAAAAAAATTTTTATGATATTTTTTATATAGTATATTTTTAGCACTCTTAGTACTCTTTTTTAGTATGTTATAATTTTTATTATTATTATTATTATTTATGATTAATTTTTTGTTTAATTTACTTTATCTAATAGGATCAATAAATTATATTATAAAAATATAATAAAAAAATAATACAAAAAAATCACAATTATAAAAATGTATAATGTCAAACAAATAATTAACAAAAAATAAAAATAATAAATAATAGAAAAAGAGAGTTCATATAAATAGAAATAATAAGAATTTCATAAATAATACAATAACATACATAAAGGATAAAGTTAGTAAAATGTAAATAAAGATTGAATGTTGATGGCTAAAAGCCCGTTGGTGAAATGCAAAAGCTCAAAATTGTTGCTTTTTATAAACGTGATTTTGAATGCAAAATCACTTCTGCGTTTATGAATAAAAAATTTGCCAAACCAAAAATTGAAGCTTTCAAAAAAATTAAACTTGCTTCTTTTTTTCCAACGTGTTTTCTAAATACACCCATAGACTACTCGATACAAAATAATAATAACGAACATAACTGTAATTATGCTCGTTATTCTTATTTTGTAACAATAATGACCAACTTTTGTTAAAAAAAAAAAGTGTACTAATATGTAACAACTTTATTTAGATTTTAATAAAAACAATTATTACAAAATGCTATGTTTTGTTGTATGCCTATATAAATAGTTTGTAAATCTTTATTTCTTTTCAAAGGTAATTAAGATGGCAAAAGGAATAGTTCTTGTGTTCATTATGTTGACAATAATACTGTCAGGCATGCTATACATTTATGTAATCATGTAACTAAGTTGGTCCAAACTAAGGTTTTGAAAATCGAACAGATCATCAAACTGTTCTAGCTATTGGTTCACTAGTTTATAGGTTCAACCGGTTCGACCGTAGTTGAATCGAAAAAACTGTTTTATAATAAAATAATAAATAAAATATAAGTAAGCACATGAAAATATAATTATAGTCTAATCTAAACTTTAAAATATCATTCAAATTAAAAGTACTGCATAAACCAGAATGTTATAATCTCATTTAAATACAAATTCAAAAGTCAAAAAACAAAACAACCAATCAAACATAACATAGTAGCATCAAAATGATCCAAGTTTGTCATCAATCATCAAAATCCTCCATAACTTGCTGCATTATTATTCCTAGGTAGTTCTTGGTTGATACTTTCATCCATTCCTAAACATTACCAACAATCCAACCCAATAATCTCAACTCTCAAGTGCACAACAAACAACATCCAAAATTATTCAAAATTATTCACAATTATCCAACAAACAACAAAATCCAGTTTAGTAAACAAACCAAAATCAGTTTAGCTTCAGTAATCAGTTAATCACTAATCAGTAAACAACAATTATTAACCAAAGTTCACAGTTTCGGTGTTCATCATGTTGAATCACAGTTCATTTTAGTAGGATCAGAATCAGTTCACAGTTTCACACTACACCGTTCAAAGAAAAATAAAACAGGGAGACAAATTTCAAAGTTCACAGTTTCGGTGTTCATCATGTTGAATCATAGTTCAGTTTCAGTAATCACTAATCAATAATCACAGTACAGTTTAGCTCCCTCCAATCAGTTGAGTCTTAAATCAGTTCACAGTTTCACAATACACAGTTCAAAGAAAAATAAAACAGGGAGAGTGGGAGACAGCGAAGGCACCTTCAAGGCTTCAACAGAACATGCAACAGGGAGAGTGAGAGTAAGGCGGTGGGAGACAGCAAAGGCACCTTCTCAGTTCGCGATGGCTGCTGCGGTGGCTCGACCCGTGTGAGAGTGAGGTGTTCTCACTTCTCATTTCTCGACGACTCTACGGTGGCTCGACGGCGGTGGCTCGACCCGTGTGACGGTGTGACAGTGACTGAGTGAGGCGTTGGAAGCAGCTCAGTGAAGCCTGCTCGATGAATGAGAACTGAGAACCACAAGCACTGAAGCAGAGAAGGGAAGGCAATTAGGGATCTCAGGATTTTGGACATTTAGGGATTCAGAGGGAAAAAACGGCAGCGTTTTGTTGCCATCCAAAAAACCGGCCGGGTCACGGTTCGGTTCGACCGACCGGTTACCGGCCAGTTTGCCGATTCAATTCCGGTTTTTGGATTTTGCGGTTTTGATGATTGACCAATTCGTCTTTTTGTTCGGTTCACGGTTCGACCAGTTTGATCGGCCGGTTCAAACCGATTTTCAGAACATTGGTCCAAACTCAAATAGAGTCACGCGCATTCATGATGAGTGAAAACACGTGCCCGAAAATTCTTCGTTACTTTGCGCTCATCATAAAAAAAACGTTACTTCTTCCTCAATACGAAACTGCTACACGAAACCGCTCCTTCTCTTCGAATCTCACTCAAACTTCAGTCACGTTCTCTGCGAAAATCACTACTGGAGAAGAATTGTGAGAAGATTTAGCAAGGAACAACTAGAAACGAATGAAAACAGCAACAGAGACTACCAAAGGTATGAGAAAAATTACTATTCATTTGAAATCTTGCAATGTTGCATTTTTCCTAGTTGCCGTTTAGGTTTACTGGATTGATTTGCTTTGTTTAGTAGATCGAACTATTGTGATTGCATTTTTACAGTATAACTAGGGTTTGGAATGAAATTTGTTGTTATTTTCATTCAGTTCAGTGGATAGTGTAACTATGGCTTTGAAATTGGTTGTTAATCTATTCAGTACTTCTTTTGCATGAAGAAATACTATTCTTGTTGACTGAAAGTTGATCACCATTTATTCACCACATAAACAATGTTCGGTTCGGTGGCCTTCTTTTACTTTGTTCAGGGTTTAGGGTTATTGTGATTGCATTTTTACAATAGAACTAGGGTTTTGAATGAAATTTGTTGTTATTTTCATTCAATTCAGTGGATAGTTTAACTAAGGCTTTGAAATTGGTTGTTACTCGTTCAGTACTTCTTTTGCATGGAAAAATACTATTCTTGTTGATTGAAAGTTGATCACCATTTGTTCACCACATGAACATTGTTCGGTTCGGTGGCCTTTGTGATTTTGATTTACTTGATATTTAATGTGTTCAGGGTTTAGGGTTATTGTGATTGCATTTTTACAGTATAACTAGGGTTTTGAATCATATTTATTCTTATTTTCATTCAGTTCAGTGGATAGTATAACTAGGATTTTGTACTTGGTTGTTACTCTGTTCAGTACTTCTTTTGCATGGAGAAATACTATTCTTGATGATTGAAAATTGATAACGATTTATTCACCAAATGAATATTGTTCGGTTCGGTGACCTTCTTTTACTTTGTTCAGGGTTTAAGATTATTGTGATAGCATGCAGCAATCATTTCCTAGCTATTTCATTATTTATCATGTTTGATTCTGTGCATGAATAAGTTTCAGTTTAGTGGCCTGTGACATTTTGATTAACCTGATTAAGATATACATGCTTGTGCTTATCAGTGTATTGAGTGAAGTATTGACCAAATTTTTTTATTACAGCAAAACAGAACAAGACAATGGTGACAAAGAAGGAGAAGCCGCACTATAACGTAAGCACATTAAATATATTTATCCGCTCTCATTCGAATAATATTTATTTTGTATTATGAATATATCCTCACATTCTATTTCAAAACTTGCATAAAACTCATGATTGCAAATGCCAAACAAAAGCAATAGCAACAGTGTTCAGGGATATGAGTCAGGAAAAGAAAGATATAGTGGAAGAAATGAGATTTGGTGCCTTGGCACATGTCCCGAAAAGGAATGTCTCTCACACCCTCTTGAGAGAATTAATTGATTGCTATGATGACACTAAGGGATACTTGAAAACTCTCCAGGGAAAAATATACATGACTCCTCAGAAAGTAGCAGCTGCGCTGGGCATAAACAACGGCGGTAATACACTTTCCACTTCCTGCTTATTTTTAGTTCATTGGTGTACAGAAAATTAAACTGAGCCTTTTTAGCTTATTTTTGCTATTAAAATATTGTAGGAAATTGTTTTGATGAAAAGGTTGATTACACCAAACTGAATTCGGAAGACAAGGAATGTGCTGGATATGAGCGTTGAAGGGGAGGAGAACCGGAAAAAATTCAAGAGGACTTTTGTTGTCTTCATACAAAAGTGCTTCTTGCTGCCGACGACGGTAAGTGTGGCCTCCCCGATCCATAAGCCGCCGATCTTTCATGTGGACACTATTCGGGAGTGGGATTGGGCAAAACATGTGCTCAACTTCTTGATGAAAGAAATTGAAAACAAGAGAAATGGGAGGAAACAATCTGTTGATGGCTGTGTTTTTGTGTTGATGCTGATATACTTCCATGAAACCAAGTTCCCTCGCCTATTCGGACCTGATGCTCCCCCGACACCGTGGATGGCCCATTGAACAAAGCAAATGATGCTCGACTGGATTTCTAACGAAGCAACAGAACCATTGGTAAATACTCTACTAAAATTCCCCCTAAAATTTGGTTTCAAATGCTTCTAAAATACTCTACTAACTAAAAAAACTTGTGCTTTAGGTTATAATTAATTTATTTGTCCTACTTGCAATTGTTAGTGTGTTCATTTAAATCTTTGTGCATTCATAAACATTTTTCTTGATGATTAAATGTTTGTCATGTATTATTCACCATATGAATCTTGTTCAGTTCGGTGGGCTTGCTCCCTTTGGTTCACCTGATTGTTAGTGTATTCATTTGAATTCTTGTGCATTCAGAAACATTTTACTTGATGATTAAATGTTTGTCATGTTTTATTCACCATATGAATCTTGTTTGGTTCGATGGGCTTGCTCCCTTTGGTTCACCTGATTGTTAGTGTGTTCAATTGAGTCCTTGTACATGCAAAAATGTTTTTTTATCATTAAATAATTATCATGTTTTATGGCAGTTTATTCAGCACATTAGTATCATTCGGTTAAGTGGGTTGCTCATGTTGACTCAAATGATTGTTACTGTATTTCTCATTAAATAATTGAGTCCTTGTTTCTGTTTTAGGAACTTCTGTACAGAAAGGAAAAAAGAAGAAGGAAAAAACAAAAACAAGGAAATTAGATAAGAAAGAAAAAGGAAAGAAAATAAAAAAAAATTGTCGATCTGGATTCTTCTTCGGAAGAAGAAAGATTTTCCGAATCTAAATTTGAATATGAATCCGACAAAACATCACCAGCAAAGAGAACAAGACAAAAGAAGGTGGTTAAAAAACAAAAGCTTGTTGAGACAGATTCAGAAACAACAAGTGAAACTGAAAGCATTTCCACGGATTCAAAAAGCAAAAGTGAATCCAAAAACTAGTAAGTTTAATGTTCGTAGTGATTTCATTTAACTTGTATTTGCTTAAATTTGTTCTTATACGCTTGTTCTTATGTATTGCTGAA